>NC_054482.1:90807383-90959883 GCF_017639515.1 Carcharodon carcharias
GCTTTTGTAGCCACAGTATTTATATTGCTGTTCCAATTCAGTTTCTGGCTAATGGTAACCGCCCAGGATGTTGATAGTGGGGGATTCAGTGATACTACTACCATTAAATCACCAAGGGGCGATGGTTAGATTCTCTCTTGTTGGAGATGGTCATTGCCTGACACTTGTGTGGTGTGAATTTTACTTGCACTTGTCAGCCCATGCCTGGATATTGTCCAGGTCTTGCTGCATTTGGACATGGGCTGCTTCAGTATCTGAGGAGTCACGAATGGTGCTGAACATTGTGCAATCATCAGCGAACATCCTCAATTCTGACCTTATGATGGAAGTAATGTTATTGATGAAGCAACTGAAGATGGTTGGGCCAAGGACACCACCCTGAGGAACTTCTGCAGAGATGTCCTGGAATTGAGAAGATTGACCTCCAACAACCATAATAATCTTCCTTTGTGCTAAGTATGACTCCAACCAGCGGTGAGTTTTCCCCCTCATTCCCATTGACTCCAGTTTTGCCAGGGCTCCTTGATGCCACACTCAGTCAAATGCTGCCTTGTTGTCAAGGACAGTCACTCTCATGAAATGAAGTTAGAACCTCATTGAATAGAGAGCCTCAGTGACCTCCCTTTTGGAATTGACAATGCAGCCCAAGCCCTGCTCCAAGCGTGCATTTGTAGTGCAGGAGGTGCCACATCTCAGTGAGGGCATCCTTGCTGAAGCACAAACATCTCACACATGGTTTCCCACTAAAGTTCAGGTAGAAGAATGGCTCCATGAACACCGTAGGTGGAAATAGCCTCTGGCTGAGACCCATTCGCTCCTCCACCCTCTTCCAGCAGCTTGTCCTGCTCTGCGTGGCTTCTGTTCACTCTCCAAGGCATATTGTATTCAAAAAGGAATGCCCACTACTGTACGTATGTCTGGGAGCAACTGGTTTGTGCCAAAGCCTCACAGTCAGCAAAATGTCATTTAGCACTTGCCACACCATTCCCTATAGATTTCTGTAGCTTGAAACAACTATAAAAAGTAACAAACACTTGCAGAATCATAGCATCAGCCAGAAGAAATCAACCAGCAACTAACCTGTAAGTAGTTGAAGATCCCTTTAAATAATGATGTTGGGGTGGGTCATTCCAGCTGCTAACATGTGTTCAGCTTTACGAGGTTAATACAGACTGAAGGTTGCGTTCCAAATTGGCACTGCTGGCATCAAATCAGTGTTGCGGCTCATGATCTGCCTGCTCTGCATGGTTCCAGTGGCCATTCATTATCCTCACTAACATGATGTCTAGTGTATTTCATTTCAAAAGTGTGCACTACAATATTATTTTGGAGATCTAAATGCAAGCATAGCGCTCAAAATCTAGCAATAACAAGCCCAATTTCTTGCCTTTTTTATTCAGCTTATGTGAAATGAGACTTTCACTCACTTGAGTATTCCACTAAATGTCCCAGCAAGCCAATATAATGGCTCCTCCAAACAGTTTGTGAATCAGTAATCACCAACTGGTAAGATTTCCAACAATAATTTATGCGGCAGTAATAACTCCAACGTGAAGTTGGAATCTTTGTACAGGGAATGAAGGAATCCAGGTGTAGGATGACCCTACTGAAAGTTAAAAAGCAACCAATGTGTTCTCTTGATGTTTCAGTGGATCAATAATTTATATGTGGTTTGAAATTCCTCTAGGAAGTAAACAAATTTGGTACTCACACCAACTCTTTCATTAAAAATATCAACAGAAATTTCAGCCCCATGGCAATTTGAAATAATAATAGTTAGGAAGGTTCCAGATTCAACGACTAGTCAGTGCTGCATTAACTAATTCCTACTAGGGCACAGGTGTAAATGCCACAACTGGCCTTTCTGTCTCTCACCTAGGAAGAAATTAAAATTACCGAAGATTACCAACCCTGGCTGTTATACAGAACCTTTGCCGGAAAATGTGCATTGAAGAATACGTGGCAGGGTTATCGAGAAACTTTTCATGATCAAACAGCTTGGCAACATTGTGCGAGCTCCCACATAAACAAAGTCCACTTGTCAAGGTATCAGAGAAACTGGCTGTTGACAAACATGCTCCAGCATCAGGCGTACCTTTAGGAAAGGTGGGAGGAAAAGAGGGAAGGAAATGGGTAAAGAAACATCAATCCCATACCTAACAATCTGTGCTAGACCTGGTTTCTTGCCCTTGCACACGGTTGGAATTATAGTTTTAGAGTTAAAAAGCAAATAAGATATTGGAATGGTCGAAATCTGAATAACAGTAGTTGCCGTTTTTTCAACGTGCAGATCAATCAGCATCATAGCATCTAATAGCAGTAGAATCACCAAGAACTGGATTTGAAAAGTCCTACCCAAAATGCTGACCCGCCTTTCTCTTGCAGATGCTGGTTTATATCATATCCTGTGCATTTTCTGCTTTATTTCAAATGAAAATGCCAGAAACTCATTTGTACGTATATTCAATCAAACTGCTGGAATTATCCCAGTGGAGGCCAAGACTACTTTCTACCAAGGCCTTGCAACCACTCAGCAGTCACTCCATCGTCGCGGGAAGAAACAGCGTACACATGTATTGAAACACTTTACTGAACTTCCCATCCCTCATTATAAGGTTATATAAATAAATATAGCTTCTAATTCTCGAGCACACCACCGTTGTGCGGCTACAAACTTGGCACTAAATCCGCAGTATGTTTTTAAAACTCGTGTATTGTGCGTGGACGGGAACTGTAAAATACAGCAGCAGATTGAACTGCTCCTTTAGACACAAAAATATGCATGCCCTAGGACAGATATTAATATACAAACTGAACTATACCACAAACATGAACATTTCACATTTAAGATAGTGTGTGCAGCAAAAGCGCAAATTATGTCTTGTACCATAGATGTTGAAAGATTATCAATACAACCAGACCAGAATTCACTGCTCCCTTTCACTCGCTGTGTGCAGCAAACCTACCATAATTTTCTTTTTCTGCCTTTATTTAAAAAGACTAGCATTTACCGGTGCCATTAAACGTGGCACTTATAACTACAAAAAGGCGACAACATGCAGCTTTGAGAAGGCTCAAAGTGACAAATGAATTTCGTTATTTATCCTTAACTAGCTTTTACACCTTAAAATAGGGTCACTTAAATCACTTTATATTCCACTCACCAGTTCTTCAGTGCCGATGGTTCACGTTAACTGCATTCCTGTTAACGTCCCTCCTCTCTTGGAAGTTCAATCTTTAAAGGCGATACGCTGCCTCCAGAGATGCCGTTATCCTTTCACCATAGCGGCAATGATGTGGACAGTTGTTGCGGAGGTTGTTTGAACCTGACCGGAATCTAAACGCTCAGTGTCACTGAGAACGCCAAAGCTCCACTACTGAACGATCTGCAGTCAGTGTAGTCCGGGCACAAATCATGCACAGCCCTTGTACGCACCAAAAAAAAAGCACATGTATACATGTGACAACCATGTGATAATCATACACTAATCCAAAATTCTTCAACTTTAAAGTCCGCCAGCTGTCCCCAAAAGGCCAGATGGAATGGGGGAGGGGTGCGAATGAGACATAAAGACAAAGCGTACTGACTGCTGCAGAGCTGACACCGCACTGTTTATAATAGTTACTTATTCCAAAGTGACTTGAACCTTTGAGGGATCCAACTAACAAGCATACGTGTAACAGATCTTCATTGTACTAATGATGATTATACAATCCCTCATAACCTTCATAGAGAAAATGCTGGTCTGAAATTTGAAAGGAAATTAGGAAAGTGAAGGGAGAGCATGAACAAATATTGGCAAGTAAAATAGAGGAAAACTCAAAAGATGTTTTATAAATAGAGCAAAGGGGGTAACTAAGGCAAGAGGAGGGCTTATTAGAGACCCAAAGATTCCATGGATGAGGAACTTCAGATAGGAAAAGAGATTGGAGAAGTTGGGATTGTTTCCCTTGGAGAAGGGAAGGCTGAGAGGAGATTTGATAGAGGTATTCAAAATCATGAGAGGTCTGGACAGAATAGATAGGGAGAAATTATTCCCACTAGTGAAAGGATCAAGAATGAGAGGGCACAGATTTAAAGTAATTGACAAAGGAAGCAAAAGTGACATGATGGAAACTTTTTCATGCAGTGAGTGACTGGGGTCTGGAATGCATTGCCTAAGAATGTGGCGGAAGCAGGTTTAATTGAGGCATTCAAATGGGAATTAGATTGTTATCTGAAAAAGAAGTGTGCGCAGGGTTATGGGGAGAAGGCAGGGGAATGGCACAAGGTGAATTGTTCATTCAGAGAGCAAGTGCAGTCTTAACAAGCTGAATGGCTTCCTTCTGCACTGTAACAATTCTGTGATTCTGTGGGTAATTTATATGTGGAGGTGGAAAATGTGGCATGATTCTTAATGAATACTTCCGTCTGCCCCCATAAAAGAGGGATAAATGCAGGCATTGTGTATAAGGAGGAGCATGAAATAGTGAATGGGGTAAACATAGCAAGAGACATTAAGGCTTTAGCATCTTCGAAAATTGATAAATTGTCATGCCCAGATGAAATTTATGTCAGGTTGCTAAAAGAAGCAAGGGAGGAAATAGTGGAGATAAAAACAAAAAACTGCAGATGCTGGAAATCCAAAACAAAAACAAAAACAGAATTACCTGGAAAAACTCAGCAGGTCTGGCAGCATCAGTGGAGAAGAAAAGAGTTGACGTTTCGAGTCCTCATGACCCTTCAACAGAACTAGGTGAATCCAAGGAAGGGGTGAAATATAAACTGGTTTAAGGTGTGTGTGTGGGGGGGAGTTGGGTGGGGGGAGAGAAGTGGAGGGGGGGGGTGTGGTTGTAGGGACAAGCAAGCGGTGATAGAAGCAGATCATCAAACGATGTCACAGACAACAGAACAAAAGAACACATAGGAGTTGAAGTTGGTGATATATATCTAAACGAATGTGCTAATTAAGAATGGATGGTAGGGCACTCAAGGTATAGCTCTAGTGGGGGTGGGGGGAGCATAAAAGATTTAAAAATATTTTAAAATAATGGAAATAGGTGGGAAAAGAAAAATCTATATAATTTATTGGAAAAAACAAAAGGAAGGAGGAAGAAACAGAAAGGGGGTGGGGATGGAGGAGGGAGTTCAGGACCTAAAGTTGTTGAATTCAATATTCAGTCCGGAAGGCTGTAAAGTGCCTAGTCGGAAGATGAGGTGTTGTTCCTCCAGTTTGCGTTGGGCTTCACTGGAACAATGCAGCAAGCCAAGGACAGACACGTGGGCAAGAGAGCAGGGTGGAGTGTTAAAATGGCAAGCGACAGGGAGGTTTGGGTCATTCTTGCGGACAGACCGCAGGTGTTCTGCAAAGCGGTCGCCCAGTTTACATTTGGTCTCTCCAATGTAGGGGAGACCACATTGGGAGCAACAAATACAGTAGACTAAGTTGGGGGAAATGCAAGTGAAATGCAGCTTCACTTGAAAGGAGTGTTTGGGCCCTTGGATGGTGAGGAGAGAGGAAGTGAAGGGGCAGGTGTTACATCTTTTGTGTGGGCATGGGGTGGTGCCATAGGTGGGGGTTGAGGAGTAGGGGGTGATGGAGGAGTGGACCAGGGTGTCCCGGAGGGAACGATCCCTACGGAATGCCGACAGGGGGGGTGAAGGGAAGATGTGTTTGGTGGTGGCATCATACTGGAGTTGGCGGAAATGGCGGAGGATGATCCTTTGAATGCGGAGGTTGGTGGGGTGATAAGTGAGGACAAGGGGGACCCTATCATGTTTCTGGGAAGGAGGAGAAGGCGTGAGGGCAGATGCGCGGGAGATGGGCCGGACACGGTTGAGGGCCCTGTCAACTACTGTGGGTGGAAAACCTCGGTTAAGGAAGAAGGAGGACATGTCAGAGGAATTGTTTTTGAAGGTAGCATCATCGGAACAGATGCGACGGAGGCGAAGGAACTGAGAGAATGGGATGGAGTCCTTACAGGAAGCGGGGTGTGAGGAGCTGTAGTCAAGGTAGCTGTGGGAGTCGGTAGGCTTGTAATGGATATTGGTGGACAGTCTATCACCAGAGACTGAGACAGAGAGGTCAAGGAAGGGAAGGGAAGTGTCAGAGATGGACCACGTGAAAATGATGGAGGGGTGGAGATTGGAAGCAAAATTAATAAATTTTTCCAAGTCCCGACGAAAGCATGAAGCAGCACCGAAGTAATCATCGATGTACCGGAGAAAGAGTTGTGGAAGGGGGCCGGAGTAGGACTGGAACAAGGAATGTTCCACATACCCCATAAAGAGACAGGTATAGTAATAGTGGAGGCTCTGGCCATTATTTTCCCATCCTCTCTGGGCTGACGGCTGTGATGCTAGCCGACTGAAGGGCTGCTAATGCTGTTTAAAAAGGGAGGAAGGGAATAACCAAGGAATTGTAGGCCAGTCAGTGATTGCAAAATTGTTAGAAAAAATTCTGAGGGACAGAATAAATCACCATTTAGAAAGGTGTGGATTAATCAAGGAGAGTGAGCATAGATTTGTTAAATGAAGGTACTGTCTAACATCATTGTATTTTTTGAGGAGGTAGCTCTTTTAATGTAGTCTATATGGAGTTTAGCAAAGGGTTTGAAAAGATCCCATATGGCAGACTGGTTAGAAAAGTAACAGTCCATTGATCTAGGTTTATGCCACAACACCCATGTTTTCATTGAAACATAAAGCACAGAATTAGATCATTCAGTCCATTATGCCTGTGCCAGCTCTGATTCGCACATCTAAATTAAATAAAATTTCACATTTCTAAGACAAAATGCCTGTTTAGGTCAGTACTAAAGACTGACCCAGTTTTTGTCCCACATGAATATGGTTACTTGGCAGGGTGTCAGACATCTGGCTGTTGACAAGCATAGAACATACTCCATCAGGAAAAATATGACGAGAAAACTGGAAAAGATACAATGTTAATCCCATATTAAGAATTTCCAGCATTTTCTGTCTTTATTTCAATCCCATGTTTACTGCAATGCAAAAAGGCTAAAGAAATATTTGACATGCAGTCAACTGAGATAAAAGTTTAGTACGTAGATGATATTAAAATTTTGTGGGCTTTGAAGGACAATGATTTCAATCTACAAATAAAATACTCATATTAAGAATGGTTCCTGTTGCAGTTAGGTGCCAAGTGACCTAGAAGCAATTGTTCACACATTATCTAAGCATTAGAAAGACAGAATATCTTAATCGGCTGACCACTGATTTTCAAGTTAACTTGCTTCAACTCAAAGACAAACAAAATATATTTGATAATTGGAAAGGCATGTGGCAGATGAATTTTAATAGAGAAAGGCAATGTGCTTCACATTGGGACAAAAAAATCCAGGAACGGACTATAACATAAACTGAAAGAAAATAATGTGCCTGGAAAAGAGAGGACAGGTAGTTCTGATTCACAATAAATTAAAGCTACCGCAACATTACTCAGTGACAATAAAGCAAACCAGGTGTTGAGGATTATTAAAAAGATCACATAGAGCTGAAATGGTGAGTCAATCCTGACGCATTAAAAAATACTGCTGCAGTTGCACTGAGAATCATTTACAGCACAGAAGGAGGCCATTTGACTCATGTCAGCTCCCTGAAAGACCAACTCAGTTGGTCCCACTTCCCAACCTTTTCCCCGTAGCCCTGCAATATTTTTCTATTCTTTTAATTATCCTGTTCCCTGTTGAAAGCCCCAGTTGAATCTGCTCCCACCAGACTCTCAGACAGTGCCTAATCATTCCAGATCCTAACCACTTGCTGTGTAAAAAATAGCTTTCTTCACGTCGCTTTTGCTTCTTTTGCCAATTACATTAAATCTCTCCACAGAATTGGACACAGTACTGCAATTGAGACTGAACTATCATCTTATAAATATTCACCATTGCTTCTTTGCTTTTGTACACTATGCATCTATTCATGAAGTCCTGGATAGAATATACCTTATTAACCACTTTGCTAAACTGCCCTGCCACCTTCAACAATTTGTGTATGCATACCCCCAAGTCCCTCTGCTTCTGCATCCCTTTTGTAACTGTATCCTGTATCCTTTATCTATATTGTCTCTTCCTACCAAAATGTATCACTTCACACTTCTTTGCTTCAAATTTCACCTGCAATGAGTCCACCAGTATGCCTGTGTCCTTTTGAATTCTATCGTTGGTCTCCTCACAGTTCACAATACTTCAAATTTTGTGTCATCTGTAAATTTTGAAATTATGTCCTGCAAAATAAAGTCAGGGTCATTAAGATAGATCAAACAAAAGTGGTCCTAATACTGACCTTTGGGAAACCCCACCTCCAGTCCATAAAACTAGTTTGCTACTAATGTGTTTCAGCCAACTTTTTATCCATGCTGCCACTACCCCTTTTATTCCATGCGCTTCAGCTTTTCTGACAAACCTGTTCTGAGGCACTTTATAAAAAGCTTTTTGGAGGTCCAAGTACATCACATCATCCATTACCTTCATCAATCCTCTCTGTTATCTCAACAAAAAACTCCTTTTTCTTTTATTCATTCACGGGATGTGAGCTTCGCTGGCTGGACCAGCATTTATTGCACATCCTTTGTTGCCCTTGAGAAGATGGTGGTGAGCTGCCTTCTTGAACCTCTGCAGTCCATGTAGTGTAGATATACCCACAGTGCTGTTAGGAAGGGAGTTCCAGGATTTTGACTCAGTGACAGTGAAGAAACAGCGATATATTTCCAAGTCAGGATGGTGAATGACTTGGAGGGGAACTTCCAGGTGGTGGTGTTCCCATCTATCTGTTACCCCTTGTCCTTCTAAGTGGTAGTGGTCATCGGTTTGGAAGGCGCTGTCTAAGGAGCCTTGGTAAATTCCTGCAGTGCATCTTGTAGACGGTACGCATTGCTGCTACTGTGTGTCGGTGGTGAACGGAGTGAATGTTTGTGGATGTGGTGCCAATCAAGCGGACTGCTGTGTCCTGGACAGTGTCAAGCTTCTTGAGTGTTGTGGGAGTTGCACTCATCCAGTCAAGTGGGGAGTATTCCATCACACTCCTGACTTGTGCTTTGTAGCTGGTGGACAGGCTTTGGGGAGCCAGGAGGTAAGTTACTCGTCGCAGGATTCCTAACCTCTGACCTACTCTTGTAGCCACAGTATTTATATGGCTAGTCCAGTTCAATTTCTGGTCAATGCTATCCCCCAGGATGTTGCTGGTGGGGGATTCAGTGATGGTAATGCCTTTGAACATCAAGGGGCGATGATTGGATTCTCTCTTGTTGGAGATGGACATTGCCTGACACTTGTGTGGTACATTGTTACTTGCCTTTTGTCAGCCCAAGCCTGGATATTGTCCAAGTTTTGCTGAATTTGGACATGGACTGTTTCAGTATCTGAGGAGTCACGAACACTGCTGAACATTGTGCAATAATCAGTTAAACATGACTTTCCCTTAACACATCTGTGCTGACATTTGTAGTAGCTTTCAATTTTGTTCCAGATTACAGTTTTTAAATTTTTTTCCCACCACTAAGGTTAAACTGACTGACCTGTTGTTGTTGGGCTTATTCATAGGCCATTTTTTGAACAATGGTGCAATATTTTCAATTCTCCGGTCCTCTGGCACCACCCTTGCATCTAAGGAGGATTAGAAGATCATGGCCAGTGCCTCTGCAATTTTCTCCTTTATTTCTCTCAGTATTTTCGTATACGTCTGATCAGTCCTTGTGGATTATCAACTTTAAGAACATCCAGCCATTCTAATCCATCCTCTTTAACTACGAGTTAGGCAGCAGCTTCTTCCTTGGTAAAGACAGATGAAAAGTATTCATTTAGTACCTCAGCCATGACCTTTAACTCCATGTGCAAAGAGCCTTTTTGGCCCCTAATTGACCTCACTCCTCCATTTACCACCCTTTCACTATTTATATGCTTGTAGAAGACATTTGGATTCACTTTTATGTTAGGTGTCAGTCTCTTCTCATTTAGCCTTTAACCTCTAGGGCAGAATTTTCATGCCCTCTGGTGGCATGCGTATTCTGCGGCATGAGTGGACAATATGGTGAGAAGGCCAAAAATAGGTTTCACAACACAGTGAAACCAGTTTGCAATCATCTGCTCAGCCCATCGATGGCGTGGCACATTTCCTGCCATCAGACATCGAGAAACTTATTGTAATACAGCTGCATATCATTATAAGGCCAGCCCACTGGAATCACCCCTAAACTGGATTGTCTGCCCATGTCAGCGTGATTGCACGCTGAAGTGTTTCACAACAGCATATGTAAGATGTGTACTTGGTAGGCTGCAATTTGCGGGGAACTCAGAGGTGAGTGCACAGTAATGTTGCTCAGTGCTCACGAGGGCTGCCCTTCAGTTGAAAGTAGCACACAAGCATGTGCGGGGTGGCAAGAAAGGGAGTGGCCACACCTTATATAAAGTGACAATTCCTCTGCAGCTGAGACAGTTTAGACGCAACCATATTGACATGTGTGGATTCAGGCCTCTAGCTCATCTGCCTACTCAAGCGATGCAGAGGCATCAAAGTGCCACCAAGTGCTCCAGAGCTTTCCACCCCTTAGGCACAGATTGCAAACAAATGAGAGTTTTAGTGGATTGCAGAACAGTTAAATGACTGGGCAAGTTGTACAATCTCCTTGCTAAAGCTAGCCGTGGTGCAGTCACTTGTTGGGGCGCTTACAGCCCCTTGCAAACTCATCATCCCGGATTGGATGAATCTCCTCCATGGTTCAAGTTAACAGGACAGCCTTGCAGTGTGGTTTAGGAGAATGCTTGTGCGTGAGCTGAGAGCACAGCATGCAGTCCAGTGGGCAAAGCTGCTGCCAATCAGTTAGGTGGAGTGAGGCAGAGAAGGGAGGGATTTTGGGCAGTCATGCAGCACAATAAACTCTGGCCATTCAAATGGCGGCCAGCATTCTTTGGGATGCGTTAAGGGACCTTCAGGCCTTCCCGCACACGCTGCCAAAGAGCCACAGCGAACTGTCACTGGTCAGCACCTAGTTAGACCCAAGGTCTATAGGCGCCACCTTTCATTCCCGCAGATGGCTGAGAACCAGTGTTGATGAAGCCTGTGCATGTCGAGGGAACTGGCCAGTCACATCTGCCAGCTGCTGCAGGATTTGACATCATGGGGACATGGAGGGCAATCACTGCCTGCGGCAGTTAAAGTGATGAAGGTGCTCAACTGTTCGTTAGAAAGTATGATGTCCTCACCAGATTGTGATCCTGAGCTAGGTCCCAATGTGGTGTGTATTTTTAGTTATTAATTTTTATTCATTCATGGGATGTAAGCTTCGTTGGCTGGGTCAGCATTTGTTGCCCATCCTAGTTGCCATTGAGAAGATGGTGGTGAGCTGCCACCTTAATCCACTGCAATCCATGTGGTGTAGGGTACGCCCACAGTGCTGTTAGGAAGCGAGTTCCAGTGGCGGTGAAGGGATGGTGATATATTTTCAAGTCAGGATGGTGAGTGACTTGGAGGGGAACTTCCAGGTGGTGGTGTTCCCATCTATCTGCTGCCCTTGCCTTTCTAGATGGTAATGGTCATAGGTTTGGAAGGTGCTGTCCAAGGAGCATTGGTGAATTCCTGCAGTGCATCTTGTAGATGGTACACACTGCTGCTACTGTGCGTTAGTGTTGGAGGGAAGGAATGTTTGTGGATGTGGTACCAAACAAGCAGGCTGCTTTGTCCTGGACAGTATCAAGCATCTTGAGTACTGTGAGAGCTGTGCTTTTCCTGCCAAGTGGAGAATATTCCATCACATTCCTGACTTGTGCCTTGTAGATAGTGGACAGGCTTTGGGAAGTCAGGAGGTAAGTTACTCGTCTCACGATTCCTAACCTCTGACCTGCTCTTGTAGCCACAGTATTTATATGGCTAGTCGGGTTCAGTTTCTGGTCAATGCTAACCCCCAGGATGTTGCTGTTGGGGGATTCAGTGAACATCAAGTAGCGATGATTGGATTCTCTCTTGTTGGAGATGGACATTGCCTGACACTTGTGTGGTGCGAATGTTACTTGCCATTTGTCAGCCCTGGATATTGTCCAGGTCTTGCTGAATTTGGACATGGACTGCTTCAGTATCTGAGGAGTCACGAGCACTGCTGAACATTGTGCAATAATCAGTTAAACATGACTTTCCCTTAACACATCTGTGCTGACATTTTTGTAGTAGCTTCCAATTTTGTTCCAGATTATAGTTTTTAAATTTTTTTCCCACCACTAAGGTTAAACTGACTGACCTGTTGTTGTTGGGCTTATTCATAGGCCCTTTTTTGAACAACGGTGCAATATTTTCAATTCTCCGGTCCTCTGGCACCACCCTTGCATCTAAGGAGGATTAGAAGATCATGGCCAGTGCCTCCGCAATTTTCTCCTTTATTTCTCTCAGTATTTTCGTATACGTCTGATCAGTCCTTGTGGATTATCAACTTTAGGAACAGCCAGCCATTCTAATCCATCCTCTTTAACTACGAGTTAGGCAGCAGCTTCTTCCTTGGTAAAGACAGATGAAAAGTATTCATTTAGCACCTCAGCCATGACCTTTAACTCCATGTGCAAAGAGCCTTTTTGGCCCCTAATTGACCTCACTCCTCCATTTACCACCCTTTCACTATTTATATGCTTGTAGAAGACATTTGGATTCACTTTTATGTTAGGTGTCAGTCTCTTCTCATTTAGCCTTTAACCTCTAGGGCAGAATTTTCATGCCCTCTGGTGGCATGCGTATTCTGCGGCATGAGTGGACAATATGGTGAGAAGGCCAAAAATAGGTTTCACAACACAGTGAAACCAGTTTGCAATCATCTGCTCAGCCCATCGATGGCGTGGCACATTTCCTGCCATCAGACATCGAGAAACTTATTGCAATACAGCTGCATATCATTATAAGGCCAGCCCACTGGAATCACCCCTAAGCTGGATTGTCTGCCCATGTCAGCGTGATTGCACGCTGAAGTGTTTCACAACAGCATATATAAGATGTGTACTTGGTAGGCTGCAATTTGCGGGGAACTCAGAGGTGAGTGCACAGTAATGTTGCTCAGTGCTCACGAGGGTTGCCCTTCAGTTGAAAGTAGCACACAAGCATGTGCGGGGTGGCAAGAAAGGGAGTGGCCACACCTTATATAAAGTGACAATTCCTCTGCAGCTGAGACAGTTTAGACGCAACCATATTGACATGTGTGGATTCAGGCCTCTAGCTCATCTGCCTACTCAAGCGATGCAGAGGCATCAAAGTGCCACCAAGTGCTCCAGAGCTTTCCACCCCTTAGGCACAGATTGCAAACAAATGAGAGTTTTAGTGGATTGCAGAACAGTTAAATGACTGGGCAAGTTGTACAATCTCCTTGCTAAAGCTAGCCGTGGTGCAGTCACTTGTTGGGGCGCTTACAGCCCCTTGCAAACTCATCATCCCGGATTGGATGAATCTCCTCCATGGTTCAAGTTAACAGGACAGCCTTGCAGTGTGGTTTAGGAGAATGCTTGTGCGTGAGCTGAGAGCACAGCATGCAGTCCAGTGGGCAAAGCTGCTGCCAATCAGTTAGGTGGAGTGAGGCAGAGAAGGGAGGGATTTTGGGCAGTCATGCAGCACAATAAACTCTGGACATTCGAATGGCGGCCAGCATTCTTTGGGATGCGTTAAGAGGCCATCATGCCTTCCCGCACACGCTGCCAAAGAGCCACAGCGAACTGTCACTGGTCAGCACCTAGTTAGACCCAAGGTCTATAGGCGCCATCTTTCATTCCTGCAGATGGCCGAGAACCAGTGTTGCTGAAGACTGTGCATGCTGAGGGAACTGGCCAGTCACATCTGCCAGCTGCTGCAGGTTTTGACGTCATGGGGACATGGAGGGCAATCACTGCCTGCGGCAGTTAAAGTGATAATGGCGCTCAACTGTTCGTTAGCAAGTATGATGTCCTCACCAGATTGTGATCCTGAGCTAGGTCCCAATGTGGTGTGTATTTTTAGTTATTAATTTTTATTCATTCATGGGATGTAGGCTTCGTTGGCTGGGTCAGCATTTGTTGCCCATCCTAGTTACCATTAAGAAGATGGTGGTGAGCTGCCACCTTAATCCACTGCAATCCATGTGGTGTAGGGTACGCCCACAGTGCTATTAGGAAGCTAGTTCCAGTGGCGGTGAAGGGATGGTGATATATTTTCAAGTCAGGATGGTGAGTGACTTGGAGGGGAACTTCCAGGTGGTGGTGTTCCCATCTCTCTGTTGCCCTTGCCTTTCTAGATGGTAATGGTCATGGGTTTGGAAGGTGCTGTCCAAGGAGCATTGGTGAATTCCTGCAGTGCATCTTGTAGATAGTACACACTGCTGCTACTGTGCGTTAGTGTTGGAGGGAAGGAATGTTTGTGGATGTGGTACCAAACAAGCAGGCTGCTTTGTCCTGGACAGTGTCAAGCTTCTTGAGTACTGTGAGAGCTGTGCTTTTCCTGCCAAGTGGAGAATATTCCATCACACTCCTGACTTGTGCCTTGTAGATAGTGGACAGGCTTTGGGAAGTCAGGAGGTGAGTTACTCGTCTCACGATTCCTAGCCTCTGAACTGCTCTTGTAGCCACACTGTTTATATGGCTAGTCCAGTTTAGTTCCTGGTCAATGCTAACCCCCAGGATGTTGCTAGTGGGGGATTCAGTGATGGTTATACCATTGAACATCAAGGGACAATGGCTGGATGCTCTTTTGTTGGAGATGGTGTTTGTCTGGCACTTGTGTGGTGTGAATGTTACTTGCCATTTGTCAGCCCAAGCCTGGATATTGTGCTGGTCTTGTTGCATTTGGACATGGACTGCTTCAGTAATTGAGGAGTTGCGAATGGTGCTGAACATTGTACAATCATCAGCGAACATCCCCACTTCTGGCCTTATGACGGAAGGAAGGGCATTGATAAAGCAGCTGAAAAAGGTTTGACCAAGGACACTACCCTGAGGAAGTCCTGCAGTGATGTCCTGGTGCTGAGATGACTGACCGCCAACAACCACAATCATCCTCCTTTGTGATACGCATGACTCCAACCAGTGGAGATTTTTCCTCCTGATTCCCATCGACTCCAGTTTTGCTTGGGCTCCTTGATGCCACACTCTGTCAAATGCTGCCTCGATGTCAAAGGCACTTTTGTTCAGGTCTTTTGTTCATGCTTGAATCGAGGCTGTAATGAGGAACAGCTTGGCCAGGAGTGTGGCAAGTTCTGGAGCACAAATCTTCAGCACTATTGCCAGAATGTTGTCAGGGTCCATAGCATTCACACAATCCAGTGCCTTCAGCCGTTTCTTGATATCGCGTGGAGTGAATCAAATTAGCTGAAGACTGGCATCTGTGATGCTGGGGACCTGCGGTGAAGGCCAAGGTGGATCATCCATTTGGCACTTCTAGCTGAAGATCTTAGCAAATGCTTCAGCCTCATCTTTTGCACTGATGTGTTGGGCTCCTCCCATCATTGAAGATGGGGATATTTGTGGAGCCTCCTCCTCCAGTGAGTTGTTCAATTGTCCACCACCATTCATGATTGGATGTGGCAGGACTGCAGAGCTTAGATCTAATCCATTGGTTGTGGGACTGCTTATCTCTGTCTCTCTCTTGCTGCTTATGCTTTTTTGCCATGAAGTAGTCCTGTGTTATAGCTTCACCAGGTTGACACCTCATTTTTAGGTATGCCTGGTGCTGCTCCTGGCATGCCCTCCTCCTCTCCAGATTGAATCAGTATTGATCCCCTGGCTTGATTGTAATGATAGGGTGGAGGATATGCCAGGCCATGAGGTTACAGTAGAATTCTGCTGCTGCTGATGGCCCACAGCGCCTCATGACTGCCTAGTCTTGAGTTGCTAGATCCGTTCAAAATCTATCCCATTTAGCACGGTGGTAGTGCCACACAACAAGATGGAGGGTATCTTCAATGTAAAGGTGGTACTTCCTCTCCACAACGACTATGTGGTGGTCACTCCTGCTGATACTGTCATGGACAGATGCATCTGCGGCAGGCAGGCTGTTGAGGATGAGGTCAAGTATGTTTTTTCCCTTTTGTTGGTTCCCTCACCAGCTGCCGCAGACCCAGTCTAGCAGCTATGTCCTTTAGGGCTCTGCCAGCTTGGTCAATAGTGGTGCTACGGAGCCATTTTTGGTGATGGACATTGAAGTTCCCCCACGCAGAGTACATCATGTACCTTTCCACCCTCTTCTTGTCTCTGCACTGATGGAGGGTGTGGGTGAGTGCTGTGATGGGTCTTCAAGGAGGGTGTCTTCATATTACTCTTCATAGGTTTCTTAGTGGCTCGATTGGAGGCCCTAGGTCATGAACTTCATCGGCTGTTTCCCAGATGTGCCTGCGAAAGCAAGGAGAGATAATTAACGCATGGCAAAGGCCTGTGAAACAGGATACATTGCTCACATCATAGTTGTCTGATAGGTGTTGCATTGCTGGATCCTCATTTGGTAGAACACCGCTGACCTCACCGTCAGCAAGGAATGATCCAGATCTTCATCAGCCAGCTGGATGGCTCTGTTTTCACAGTCTATGAGGACCTTGATTTCAGGTATTCCTCCATCAGTCTGTGACCTCTTCCTCTTGTTCTGTGCCAGCTTGTCCTGCATGAATAGAGATGGAGAAAGTGTAAGCAGGACACCTGCCAGGTCAGGTGATATGTATGCCTGGCATGTGTGGCAGTGAATGGTCCCATGGATGGGATGAGGGCAATGAAGGTGTGTGTAAGAGAGTGAATGCTGTTGTCCCTTGAACTGGCAGTGATTGATGTCCCTGTGGATGTGGATGTGACAGGATTAATTCATGACCTCAGAGTAAAGGTAGCAGCAACCACAATATTATTGAATTTTACATCCAGTTTGAAAGAGAAAAGTGTGGGTCTAAGACTAATATTTTAAACTTAAATAAGGGCAACTATGTTGGCATGAGAGCTGAGCTAGCTGAAGTGAACTGGGGTACTAGACTAGAGGATAGATCAATAGAGGAACAGCAGGAGACATTTAAGGGGATATTTCAGAATATTCAGAATAAGTATATTCCCTCTATAAAGAAATATTCTAAGGGAAGTGTTGTAATTATGGTTTTATTTAGTGTGTAATGTATCTTTAAGAATAATGCTTGTTAAGGAAGATCACATAATCTGTAGTAACCAATAGGAGAGTAGCAGAGGCTACCTCAGCAGTCAGGTTAGACTTAGAGTTGGAGTTGAAAGCACACATGTAGTTGCTGCTGAGTATATTGTAAATAACCTTGAAGTTTCCACCCAAGAAGTGATTGCTGATCAACACTATCATTAATAGCACAACTCAGCCACCCTACAACAAACGGGCAAAGAGGATAAAACAGAAGAAATCAAGTTAAAAAGAAATCGGCACTGTCCCTTGCTTGTAAGTAAGAAGCTCTGTTAGAATTGAAAAAGTTATCCCCTTCCAAAATGCCACAATTTGGGAGAGTTTATCCTTTTGAGCTGGCCACAGACAATTGGTCTCAATACATAGAACACCTCATGTTCTTTTTTCAAGTGAATGAGATTATGGGGGAAGAGAAGAGGCGAACGATTCTCTTGATTACTTGTGGGAGCAAAACCTACAGCTTAATTTGAAGTTTGATAACACCCATTGCCCCAGATTCAAAAAATTCCGATGAATTGGTGGACTTTGTGAAGGGTCACTTTCAACCCAAGCCTCAGTCATGATGCAGAGGTTTAGGTTTAATTCATGAAATAGAGCCCCGGGTGAGATAATTGAATGCTATGTGTCAAAGTTAAAGCAGCTAATAGAACATTGTGAGTTTGGTACGACTCTGAATGACATGCTCAGAGATCGTTAGGTATGTGATGTGAAAGTGGACACTATTCAGAAAAGATTATTGTCCAAAGTGACAAGAAGGTGCTAGATATAGCACTGGCCATGGAAAGCACATAAAGAGATTCAAAAGCAATACAGTGTGCACAAAATGGCACCATCCTCCACATTGGGTGGGAAAACTCAGCCGAAAGAGATGCGCAAAAGCGAGACTCTGCTGAGAAGCTGAAAACAGTCCACGCTAGCTGAAGAATGAAGGAAAATAACTTAGCAGTGAAACTGAAGAATAATTTTAATGGCGTTGGAAACAATCAGTCTTTTAGTGATTGGCAGTTTTAAAAAATCGAATGCTACTATTGTCATGGAAATGGACATATGATGAGGCAATGCAAGGAAAGATTCAAGCAGGCTTGTAAACGAAAGAAGCCCAATGAAATCTACAATGTAGAAGAGCCTGAAACAACAAATTCAGGCATTTACTCCTTGTTTAATCTGAAAATTGGAAAGACAGAGCCAATATTTGTCACAGTGAAAGTAAATGGCAAACCTGTTAGAATAAAGTGGACACAGGAGCTTCCACAACAGTAACTGGGAAACAAATGGCTGAAGGCACTGGATATTGCAAAGGCTATGGGTCCTGACAATATTCTGACAATAGTACTGAAGACTTGTGCCCCAGAACTTGCCACGCCCCTAGCTAAATTGTTCCAGTACAGCTACAACACTGCCATCTACCCAGCTATGTGGAAAATTGCCCAGGTATATCCTGTACACAAAAAGCAGGACAAATCCAACATGGCCAATTACTGCCCCATCAGTCTACTCTCGATCATCAGTAAAATAATGGAAGGGGCATCAACAGTGCTATCAAGTGGCACTTGCTTACCAACAACCTGCTCACTGATGGCCTGTTTGGGTTACACCAGGGCCACTCAGCTCCTGACCTCATTACAATCTTGGTTCAAACATGGACAAAAGAGCTGAACTCCCAAGCTGAGGTGAGAGTGATTATCCTTGACGTCAATACTACATTTGACTGAGTGTGGCATCAAGGAGCCCTAGCAAAACTGGAGTCAATGGGAATCAGGGGGAAAACTCTCCACTGGTTGGAATCATACTTAGCACAAAGGATGATGGCTGTGATTGTTGGAAGTCAGTCACATCAGCTCTAGGACATCACTGCAGGAGTTCCTCAGGGTAGTTGTCCTTGGACCAACCATCTTCAGCTGCTTCATCAATGAATTTCCTTCCATCACAAGGCCAGAAGTGGGGATGTTTCCTGATAATTGCATTCAGCACCATTCGTGACTCCTCAGATACTGAAGCAGTCCATGTCCAAATGCAGCAATACCTGCACAATATCCAGGCTTGGGCTGACAAGTAGCAAGTAACATTCACACCACACAAGTGCCAGGCAATGACCATCTCCAACAAGAGAGAATCAACCATCACCTTTTGATGGCATTACCATCACTGAATCCCCTACTATTAACATCTTGAGGGTTACCATTGACCATAAACTGAACTGGACTAGCCATATAAATACTGTGGCTACAAGAACAGGTCAGAGGTTAGGAATCGTGTGATGAGTAACTCACCTCCTGACACTCCAAAACCTGTCCACCAGCTACAAGGCCCAAGTCAGGAGTGTGATGGAATGCTCCCCACTTGATTGGATGAGTGCAGCTCCCACAACACTCAAGAAGCTTGACACTGTCCAGGACAAAGCAGTCTGCTTGATTGGTACCACATCCACTAACATTCACTCCCTCCACTACCAACGCACAGTAGCAGCAGTGTGTACCATTTACATGATGCACTGTAGGAATTCACCATGGCTCCTTCAACACCACCTTCCAAACACATGACCACTGTCAACTGGAAGGATAAGGGCAGCAGATATATAGGAGCTTCACCACCTGGAAGTTCCCCTCCAAGTCACTCACCATCCTCACTTGGAAATATATCACCATTCCTTCACTGTCACTGTGTCAAAATCTTGGAAATCCCTTCTGAAAAGGATTGGGTGTTCTTACACCACATGGACTGCAGTGGTTCTAGAAGGCAGATCACCACTACCTTCTGAAGGGCAACTAGGGATGGGCAATAAATCCTGCCCCAGCCAGCAAAGCCCACATCCCATGAATGATTTTTTTTTAAATGACTTAATGAAAGGGAAATCATATTTAGCCAATTCATTGGAGTTCTTTGAAGGAGTAACTTGTGCCATAGATAAAGGGGAGCCTGTAGACATACTGTGCTTGGATTTCCAGAAAGCATTTGAGAGGTGCCACATCAAAGGTTTTTGAGGAAACAAATGCTTATGGTATAGAGGGTAACATATTAGCATGGCTAGAAGGTTGGCTGGCTGGGAGATAACAGTGAATGCATAAATGGGTTATTTACTGATTGGCAGGATGTAATGAGCAGACTTCCACAGGGGTCTGTACTGGGGCCTCAACTTTTTACAATTTATATCAAAGACTTAAAGGAGGGCAGCGAAAGCATGGTAAGTAAATTGGCAGATGACACAAAGGTAGGTAGGAAAGTATGTTGTGAAGCAGGTTACAGATAGATACAGATAAGTTGAGTGAGTGGGCAAAAATCTGACAGATGGAATACAATGTGGGAAAATTTGAAGTTGTTCACTTTGGCAGGAAGAATGAAATGCAGAGCACTACTTAAACAGAGAAAGACTGCAGATTTCCGAGGTGCAACGGGATCTAGCTGTTCTAGTGCACGTGACACAAAAAGTTAGTATTAAGTACAACAAGTAATTAAGGAGGCTAATGGAATTCTGTCCTTCATTACGAGAGGAATTAAACATAAAATTAAGGATGTTATGCTTCAGTTACGTAGGGCATTAGCAAGCCCAAATCTCGAATACTGTGCACAGTTTAGGTCTCCCTATTCAACGAAGGATGTTAATGAATTAGAGGCAGTTCAGGGGAGGTTTACTAGATTGATACCAGGAATGAGTGGGTTGTCTTATGTGGAAAGGTTAGACAGACTAGGTTTGTTTCCACTGGAGTTTAGAGGATTGAGGGGTGATTTGATTGAAGTATATAAGATCCTGAACGGCCTTGACAAGGTGGACATGGAAATTATGTTTCCTCTTGTAGGTGAGTCCAGAACTAGAGACCACTGTCTTAAACTTAGGGAGCACCGTTTTAGGACGGGGATGAGGAGAAATTATTTTCTCTTAGGGAGTTGTGCAACTTTGGAATTCTCTGCCTCAGAAGGTGGTGGGGGGTTGGGGGGGGTTGGGGGGGGGGGGTGTCATTGAATATCTCTAAGACAGAGATAAATAGATTCTTCTTAGGCAAGGGAATCAAAGGTTATCAGGGGTGGGTGGGAATGTGGAATTAGTAATACAAACAGATCAGCCATGATCTTATTGAATGGCGGAGCAGGCTTGACGAGCTGAATGGCCTACTTCTGCTCCTGTTTCATATGTTCATGTGATGGGTTTGTGAGTGCGTGAGTTGAGAGTGATTAGAAGAGTGACTTACCCTGGCGGAACGGAGGAGATCACTCATCATCTTGAGGCACTGGGTGGCTGTCCTCTTTTGCAAGGCGTTGGCGCTCACCACCACTGCCACCACCTCCCAAGCCGGATTGGTGATGTTGCTGACCATCCAGTGGCCAGAGTGGGGGTAGAGGACATCATGGCAGGCCTCCACTGTGTCCAAAACGTGTTTGAGGGATGAGTCATTAAACCTGGGGACTGAGAGGTGTGCATGCAGCTGCACTTTCAATATGGCGCCTGGTGTGATGAAGTGGTGACATGATGGCATGGCGGGTGAATGAGACCCCACCTGCCATCAAAACAACGTGTTTCCTGGGAATGCATAATTAATGTGGCGGGATTGGGACAATACGGTGTGAGAAGCCGCCATTGCAACCAAAAGCAACATGGTTGAATCTTCCTTGATCAATTTGGGAAGGACAGCAAATAGAGAAAGACACCCATAGACATCCCCACCGTGGCAACTTATCAGTATTGCGTGGCTCTAACATTGAACAGCAACAATTTGCCACATCTGTGGCAAAGAGTGATGAGAGCATTGAGCCACAATGTAGTACATGGAATACACTACTGCCACCAGGGTGTAGTGCTGACAGAGCCCCACCAGAGCACCGCTCCTGCACCTCCAGCCAGGCCCCGGGAGCTTAGACGCTGGCAGTTCCAAACACTGTGGCCCAGGGTCTAGGGGGGTGCCTGGGCTTGGTATGTTAAATGGAGTTCTCGTCATCCATGCTGAACGGCAGGAGCTTAGGACTTGGCAGAATGGCTTAAAAAAATATTGAAACTTTCAAGCTGGGAGTTCCGAATCTTTGAAGCCGGTCTGTCAGGTCAGTTTCATTCATTGCTGCACTGCTGCTGGGGTGGTTGGGGGCTTGGGGAGTGGGGAATGGGGAGGGGGAAGTTGGGGGAGTAAAGGCATGTCTAAACGGAGTTTTGCAGCTCCCACGGGGAAAAGGCGATATAATGTCTTTCACAGGGGCGTCAGCAGCATTTTAAAAAAACTCAAACAACAGACTGCAAAGTTTAAACAGGAGTCGGGTCAGGTATGGGGATGAGATGAGGGGTGTTAAAGCGAGACTTGGGCTGGGTATTGGGGATTGAAGAGGAATTAGGCTGGGGTGGGTGACAAAGGCCCTTTCACCACAAACCCTTTAAGGCTGGCTGAACTAGTGTGGTTTTTGGATGAGGTTGAAACATTGAGCAGCTGCTGGTACTGGCTATCCAGAGCCCAGGGTTTATCCAGATCATTCACTGGGAAACCTGTCAGTTCAGCTTTTGCTGCTTTTCTGGGTGAGTTCTTCCCTGCTCAGTCCCTCTGTTGCCATTTTGTAAACTCATCCCTTTATCCTTTCTTGTCCCTCACCCTCAGCAGAATTATGGTAAGAGATGTTAAAACCTGCCTGTTATATCAGATTGAACTGATTTCACGAGTGAGAGCACTGGGGCTGGACTGTGGCATGCCTCTCCCTCCCTTGGTTTTATGGGCATACCAGAGGTTGCCTCTAAATTTAAAAAAGTGAATTTCTGTTAGAATCATTCACAATCTCAGAATGTCCCAAAGTACTTCTTTTTGAGTAAAGGCACTGTTGTTGTAAATCTAGGAAATAGATTGGAGATTTCACATTGACAAATTATAGATTGAAGATTGGGAGGATATGGGTAAAGAAGGGGCTGGTTGCGGGGGTTGAGGGGGCTTTGGGTCTGTTGGTGGAAGAGTGGGGAGGAGGTTGGAGGGGGTTAGAGTGGAAGGGGACGTTGGGGAAAAATCAATTGTAATTGGTCTGAACTTAAATGGAAATTGGGACGAGTCCCAGTTGAGCTACTCCCAGTCAGCCAGTTGAGCCATTCCCAGTTGACCAGCTCCCTGCTGGCCAGTTGACTAACTCCAAATTGACCAGTTCCCTGTTGGCCAGATAAGCTGCTCCCTGTCAGCCAGTTGACCAGCTCCCAGCTGGCAAGTTGACCAGCTCCCTGTTGTCCAGTTGAGCTGCTCCCAATTGTGCCACTCCCAGTTGAATTATTTTCACTTGAGTCATCAAGCTGGTTCTAGTTGTATCTTGTTGAAGAGTCATATGGACTTGAAACGTTAACTGTGTTCCTCTCCGCAGATGATGCCAGACCTGCTGAGTTTTTTCAGGTATTTTTATTTTTGTTTTGGATTCCCAGCATCTGCAGTTTTTTTGCTTTTATTTTGTTGTATCCAATTAGCCTGGTTAAATTTACTGGCCATGGTTGACTAACTCCTTTAAAAGAACACTTTGACCATGGGCCTGGGTAGGGGGTAGGGTGTTGTTGACAGTGAGCGCAGGGGATGGAGGTTTGGTAAGTGTTGGGGAGGAGGGGCGTTGAGAGGGGTGGGGATTCTTTTAATTGAGACCAGGGGCGGGGGTTACAATGTATCTTGTTGAGGCCTTTTGCTGGCTGACTCATTCAGTTCCAGTGCCACTCGAATCACTGAAACTCACCCTGCAGACTCCCAGGATCAGTTCCACAGGCTGTCGAGAAAATACAGGGCACAAGGAATCCCTTATGGGACAAACAGTCAATGGACAATCTCTTAAAATACGGGACAGGTAGTCACCCTGCAGCTAAGTACTCAAAACTTGCAAAAGGGAAAATCCAGGAAATTAATTCACTCCATGCGTATAAATACCACTAATAAATGGGGGAAAAAACTACCAGTAATGTGTCTGTATATGCTGTAGTGAAATATAACTTGAGTGGACTGCACTGTAAGTTTCAAATTTTATTGGGATGCATAAAAACACAAAACACATGATGTAAAAACCAAATAAACAGTGCAGGGCCGAAAAAATAAATACATAGTGCAGAAATGTTAAATTTCAGAAGTTAATCAAAATACTGAACTTAAGCATTTACTTTTATATGCTGAATGCTTCACTGGATTTTTGTCTCTTATTGAGGCCCTGAATCTTCTTGGATATTATTGTTTCTTGAAAACCTCCTCCCTGGGTCTGGAGGGGGCAGGTGAAAAATGCTGTAAAGTAAGAGAAAAAGTTTAAGTTTGAAATTAGTTGCAGACTTCCAAAACAGGTGACAAAAGGTCTCCAAGCCAACCTTCTGCTGCAAGAGATTGCATTCTCTATGTTCCTGCAATAAGACAGCCTGCTAATTCATCAGACCAACAAATGCCAACAGCCAAAAGTCTTGATGAATGATGAATTCACCCTTTGGCTGTGTGCCTCATCCCACATTCCCTCTGGTATCTCAATACTGTTAGTAAAACCAGGGACATACTCAGTATCCTAAGTGTAAAATAGATTAACTACAGACTCTACGTGAGACTATTCAACAGTTCAGTCTCAATGAATGACAAATTATTAGTGATGGAGGCAAGTTTAACACTGCACCTACCATCATCATGATCCATCACTTTTTGCTGAAACCAACATTGATTATTAATTGTTTTGAAAATTAATTCTAAGAATCATTACCTTGTCATCAATTGGTCACTGAGCTCTTTGTACTTGCTGACTCTGTGTGGGTGGTGTAGGCATCTCCAACACTCTTTCCTTGTGTGGTGCTGGTGCATCACCTCACTTAGCAACATGATGAGAAATAATTTGCATCATTCATACATCAGTGTTGGGGGGGGGGGTGCCGTTGCACAAATCCAATTCACTCTATCATCTGTTTCTGACTAGACAGAGCTGCATTAGTCACAGAAAGAGGTGCATTATGTAACATTAAAATAACAGTTATCTCACTTGTTTTTGACACAGTCCACAACTTCCTCCTGTAGCTTGTGGTTCATAGCCTCCAGCTGCTTTTTCTTGGACTTCCATGCAGCCATTCTCTCATCCATTGCTGCTCTCAGGTCTCTGTTGCAGGCAGACTTCTCCATAATTCTGCCAGAGAGAAGATATTTTTGAAATCATTTAGCTTTGATTTGCAATCACATAAACCATTCGCAATGGAAATCACTGAGAAGATATTTACCCTGGCTGCATCTTTGTGTGCTCGCTTTGTCCAGTGTGGGTGTATTGTCTACACTGCTTTTGCCCTGGACAGTGTTGTTCAAAATCTTGGGCACCCTAAAACCCGTGTACCTTTTGTCTGATCTCTTCACAGATGTCTATGGATCAAGAACAATTTAATAGCATTACACAGCACATTTTACATTTACCTGTCTAGTCGTTTGTGGCATTTTTCTCAGGCAAATGGTTTCCATGATTCACAAACCTTCTCATCCCTTTTGACGAAAAGAAAGTTGCCTTACATCTTTGAAATCTAACTGTGAGAATCATAGAAAGTTTATGACACAGAAAGGGGGCACCTGGCCCACTGTGTCCGTGCCAGCCAAGAAACAGGCCATCCATCCTAATCCCATTTTCCAGCATTTGGTTGATAGCCCTGCAGGTCACGGCACTTGAGGTGCATATCCAGGCAACTTTGAAATGAATTGAGAGTTTGTTCTGTGCTACCCTATTGGGAAGTGAGTTCCAGACCCCCACAATCCTCTCGGTGAAAAATGTTTTTCTCATCTCCTTTCTAATCCTTCGACCAATCATCCCCCCAATCACTGACCTCTCTGCTAATTAAGTGTTAAGTGAAGCTCCAAGCGGAATTAACAATTGGCTGCATGAGGTTGAGCTTAGAACTTGAAATCCACTTTCTACTCTCTTGTAGTCCATTGCTGTTTGATGGGACCTGTTGCGCCAAACAGGGACTTAGCTCACAGTGTACAATTCAACAGATACGCTGTTGTTTGAGGAACTAATTAAGGCAAACTTTGACATGTGTTGAAGAATTAAGTGAAAAAAGAAATCGACCTGTGAAAAATGAACAAAGATATTATTTAAATGTTTAGAGAAGTTATATGGCCACTCCTAGCCGGTGCTGTATGCACCTCCCCCTCTCCAGCATCCAACACCTCTCTCCCGCTCCTTCCTGAACTCCCAGTCACCGAATCTCTTGTTGGGGCCATTCAGCCCCGCTCTGATCGCACCTCCTGAGTCGCTCATTCTCACTAAGGACGCGGGAGGTTCCATCAGAAGGAGGGCAAGCAGCCCCCACAAGAGATTCAGCAACCGGGACTAGGTCAGCAGGCAGCAGGAGAGAGGCATTGAATGCCTGAGAGGGCGAGGTAAGTACTGGGGCGGCTGGGAGCAGCAATGGGGAGCAGGAAGCATAGGCATTGAAAACTGGGGCGGTGGTGAGGAGGAGGAGGAGGAGGAGGAGGAGGTGGAGGGGGAGTTGGAGGGGAGGCATGGATGGTGGAAGCAACTGGAGGCCAGGGTGGGTGGGAGGAGGGAAGGAGGCTTTCAATACTGGGATGGTGGGTGGGAGTTGGCCATTACTGGTGAGGGAAGGAAGGTATTCAGTACTAAGGAGAAAAAAAACAGTAAAACTGGTACATAGGAGTATTTGCCCAAACTGGCATTCTATTTTAAGGTACACAAGACCAGTTTAGACTAGTACATTCATTTTCCTGCTTTTACTGTTTCTTCCTATTGGGGAATAGCAGGGAGAAGGTAGGAATTGGCCTTTACCAGATGGCCTGCAGAGGGAATGTGCAGAGGGTTATCTTCCCCCAGTATGTTTATTTGTAATGTAAGCCATTTGTTATGTTCATCACTTGTGTCTGTTTATTTCTTATGTTTATTGGTATTTGGTTTTTTTTAGTTTTGTTCCACTTATATCTGCCATTTTTTCAACTCATGCTCTTAATTGATGCCCATGTAGGTTTTACCATTATCCATTTTTGACAGGGGTTCTCAGAGAATGTGAGGTTATTTCCTAATCACTTTGGGTGTAAGGAATGCTACCACTGAGTTGAAATTGACACTATAACATGGCAACTATGCTACTATAGCAATGGTTACTCCCGAAATGGCTTTTTTTCATTTTCTCATTGAGATAAATTCTTTTGATTATTTTATTCCCATTCTTGAAATGTTGTGTGTGACTACACAAAAAAATTAAAAATCTTGAAATGGTTAAATGCACAGCATTAATAAACTGGTATCAGAGTAATGTATTCATATATAGTCATTTGGTACTGCAGAACTTGAGTATTGCTGAAAAAGAGAGAAATGTCGAAGCTTTTTGTCTTGCATTTGGTATTCTTGCAAAGTGTCCTGATGAGCGCGTTCATATATGTGAGGTGAGGAGATAAATATCATTATGCTCCTTGTAACATGTTGCAAACTTGATGTGAAAATGTGTACTGATGCACCTTTTTGCCTTATCAGGCAGCCTTTTAAGTCAATCCAGTTGGCTTCAACTGGTACAGTTTCCAGTTCAAAGAACCATTGAAGCAGCTATATGGCAACTGGCTCCACTGAATTCCAACTCGCTGCAGTTTGCCTGTCAACTTGTTCCAGCAGAAGCCAACTAGCCCCAGCAAGATCCAAATGTTTACATGTGAAATCAACAGGACAAGTGGCACCACAACAGATTTTCCATTGTTCATGCCACTTATTCCAGTTGTATACAGCTGAACCGGTAAACAAGTCAACTGAGCCCAGTAAAATTCCAATTTCCCAGTTAAATCCAACTGGACAATTATGGATATCAGCTGGTGTCCAGTTATAATTTCCAGCTATTTCAGTTAAAACCGGTTGTAACATATTATTCCAGTAGAAGCCAATTATGTCCAGTTGGATTTCCCAACTGGCAGCAACTGATTTCTCAGTGAGGTGGGGGATTCTCAGTGGAGCCCACTCCATTATTTGTCTGACTGAATTTTCAGTCTGTAAGATTGGTTTTGATTTTAATCCTCACTGCCTCTAATATTGAAACTAGTTGTTTTGAGGAGAAACACATGCCGGGGGATATGGCTTATTGATGACAACAATCAGGACTGGAAGGAAATCCTCTCAAAACCATGTAGGACTGCATAACTTGAGACCTAGAGGTGGCCGGCACAGGGACCATGTCAAGTGAATTCTACCCGAGTTATTTTGTGGGGCACAAGGACAAGTTTGGACACGAGTTCCAGGAGTATTGAGTTCAGCTCAGACGGTAAGAATTGGTTGGAATGCCCGGAGCTCGCGTTATAGCTGTGAATTCCAAGCCTTGGGAGATTAAGACCGGCAGAAGGAAGACTGGGCCCAGGGTCCTGAGCCTCACACTGCTGCTGCTGAATGTCTCTGTGTCAATGCGCAGCAGCAACAACAGCAGTAACCCTCCTGCAAAGCTCCGACTGTGAAAAAAAAACCACACCTTACACTCCCTGCACACAGCTTTCTCACAAACAGATATTTCGGGGTTTTTGAAGTTCAAGGTTCCTGGGATCTAAAGCAGCATCAATATCCCCAAACACACTGCTGTGTTTACCTACTGAACATTAATTCCTTGGCAGCGATGACCTGAATATAGTGTTTGCATTCCCTTCTGGCAGCTTTACAAAGAATTTACAGCACAGAAACAGGCCATTTGGTCCATCTTATCTATGTTGGTGTTTATATTCTACACAAGCCTCCTCCCAATCTTCTTGATCACACAATTAGGGTAACCTTCCACTTCTTTCTTCCTCATGTGTTTATCAAGCTCCTTGAATGTATCTATACTCAAATCATAGAATGCTTATAGCACAGAAAGAGGTCATTCAGCACATTGTCTTTGTGTCAGTTCTCTGCAACGGCAATTCAGTTAGCTGCACTCCTCCACCTTTTCCCTGTGGCCCTGTAAAATCTTTTCTCTTCAGATATCTATCCAGTTCTCTTTTAAAAACCTCATTTGGATCTATCTCCATCCCATGTTCAGGCAGTGCATTCCAGATCCAAACCACTTGTTGCATAAATAAGTTTTTTCTCATTTTGCCTCTGGTTCTTTTGTTAATCACCTTAGCGTCCTCAACCTTTTGCTAATGGGAACAGTTTCTCCCCATTTACTCCATCCAGACCGTTCATGATTTTCAACACATCTAACAAATCTCCTCTCAACCTTCTCTTCTCCAAGGAGAACAGCCCCAGCTTCACAAATCTATCCACATAAGTGAAGTCTCTAATCCTTGGAAACTTTCTCGTAAATTTTTTCTGCACCTTTTATAAAAGCTTCACATCCTTCCTGCTGAACCTGAACCAGTGTTTTATGAAGGTTCATAACTTACTTGCTTTTGTAGCCTGTGCCCTGATAGATTCCTGATTTAAAAGGTTATCGGGGGTAGGCAGAAGGCTACAATCAGATCAGCCATGGTCTTACTGAATGTCAGAGCAGGCTTGAAGGGCCGAGTGGCCTACTCCTGCTCCTAGTTTGTATGTTCGTATGTGTGTTTGTATGTAAGAATGTTGGAACTGTCCAACAGAGTCTAATTCAGAGTTGGGAATTTTTTTGAATGGTCCTGGGGAGCAGGAAAATTACCCAAAGGAAGTTCAAGTTCCCATGAAGTCAGTGCATTGGGACTTCCAAAGGGTCCCATAGCGCATCTCACGGGGTACATCTGGTTTCCAATTATCTGGAAGATTTGGACAAAGGTTGCAATTTTTAGTTTACAGAATACTTGGTCTGCTTATGGAAGATTTTGCAGTGAGCACAAGTCAATAGTGTTAGGTGGAAGCCCAAATCATAACAGCGACAATAGAACTAGCCTCCTAGCAATAAGAGAAACACAGGCTTAAAGAGCTTTCTCAGAATAAGACAGTTTCACAGTAGAGCAGAAAGCACTGCACAATTAGCAAAGGGACTAAATATTTAATAGGACTGTTTCTCAGGTGCTTTTCCCTCCTGGGATGTGATGGCGAATTGCTATCTGTTCACAAGAATTTGACAAGTCACCAAAGAATGCCCATTCCCGATCAGTGCAAATTTAACATCTCTTCTGAAAGATTTTTTTTATTTGTTTATGGGATGTGGGTGTCGCTGGCTAGGCCAGCATTTCTTGACCACCCCTCACTGCCCTTGAGGAGGTGGTAGTGAGCTGCCTTTTTGAAAGCAGTGTAATGTTTCCTAAACTGTCTCAGCTGGGAAGAGTTGTGCTGGTTTTGCAGAATGGAATGGATGCTAAATCACAGGTATGTTACTTTGCACTTTGCCCTGGGATGCACAAATTTTATTTTATGTTTCTATTTGACATTAATTTGTTTAGCTAAGTTCAGTTTCTGGGTAATTTTCATAAAACCTTTATATTCCTTCTGAGTGGCAAAAAATATTCCAGAAAATGTTCAATCTCCAGATGAAGTCAGCATGTTTCCAATTACGTTAAGCTGGCAGAGTTATCAAATTATCAGATGATGGCATAACCTGGTTTGGTGCTCAATCAGTCAGCAGGCCCACTATGTCCCCAAAAATCTCTAGACATCTTTTGGGCCTTACTACGAGACTAAAGGTTTCAAATTACTTTACTGCGTAATCACTTGGATCTGTAAATATGGAATGGGAATAGGAATGCTTGTGCTGAAGTTGTAGAAATGGAAGTGTGTGTGCTAGGTTCAGAACCACATCTAGAACTGCCCTGTTCAGCTTAATACATTTCAACAAGGGAAGGGAGAGATGGTGGTAAACACAACTTTGCACGGGATTAGAGTAGCCGCTCATAAGAATGGTGACAGGTGGAAAGATCAGAGACCCCAGGGGATTTTTTTCACGTCTGGCCCAATTACCACCACTTTCCAAGGTCTTCGAATGGAATCTAGTAATAAACCCCAGTAAGTAGCAGTAATGGTCCTGAGGGCTTCAATGGAGGAAGAACAACTCATAGCGGCCTTCTCTCCCTGCATGAAGGTCCCACTTCCTTTGTAGGTCTCATAGCAGACTGCATCAGAAGGCCTGTGGGAATTTGGAAATGCCTACATTCCCAGGATGCATCATTACCATTGGACAACTGAACTGCTAAAATATCACTTTGAGATTCAAACCATTTTTGTCCAGATTAATTTTGAAAATTATTCAAAGAGCTAGAGGGAAAATTCCAAAAGGTTTCTTCTTGTAAAATATATTTTTAATTGTTTTAATATGCGCAGGTAAGTAAAGATAGGCTTTCTTGGTTAACACACCTATTGTAGCCTTTTATTTCATGATCGATAAATTTCAGAAAGTATCATAAGTCGAGAGACACGGCATCTTTCCTGTTCCATGTTTGAATTCATCTTTTAAAAAACACAAATGTTAAATCTTGAAAGCTTAATAGAAAGCCTCTAATGATCAAACTGATACAATTTATTGATAGTAATTGGAATGTTTATATTTACTACCTAACAGATGTCAGACACACAGGAAAAGAGAGACACAAACACACACTGGGCAGAATTTAATGCTCTTCCACCCAAACTGGGGAGCTGGGAGGCAGAAGGGACTGTTTAATGAGAAAGGGAAACATGGGGTGGAGAGTCTGTCTCCTTCCCAACTCCCCCCCAGTGAAGTGCAGGGAATTAAAGGTCACCTTTTCTGCCCCCCAGGCCAATTGAGACCATGGGTGGCCTTAAAGTGGTATACCCTGACATGCCTGCCTGCAGCTTGGAGGAGGGGGTCTTCTGTTTGGACACTGTGCTCAATGGAGGGCTCTGCCAGTGGTAAGAGATGTCCACATGGGCATCCTGTCCTCCAAACTGACACCCCTCCCTCTCCTCACTGGGGCCAGTCAGGCAGGCCGTAGCAAGCCCACCCCACTTACCAGTATTCTGGGGCTGACTGTGCTGTTTGTCTTCCCAGGCCTCTTGCAGTACCAGAGCTGGGCACCACTCCCAGTGGCACTGCTGATACTCAAGAGCTGCTGATTGGGATTGAAGGCAGAAAGTCACCACCTAGGTGCGTAGGCACACCAGCGCCTGAACCACTCCCTAAGCGGAAGACTCAGAACCTCAGCAGCGACCCAGTGCAGCCTTTTGTCCCAGAAGAAATCAACGAGCATTCTCTGGATTTTTGTGACAAAATCCAGGGGAGGGGTCAAAGTGACCAGCCGGTATCGCAACATGGCGGCAATCAACTGTTTTTTGACCAGCACTCAACCCCAGTAAGACAGCACTCAGAGCAGCCCTGTCCAGCAAGTGGTGACTTTGGCCTCCAGCTCCTGCAGTTTGCCGGCCAGGATCCCTCAGCAGGTCAGAGGTGGACCCCCAGGTAGAGGAGACTGGTCCTGCTCCAAGTGAAAGGCCTGAGCTCCTCGGGTAGAGGATCCATCTGCCACTGACCGACCAGGAGTCCAGAACACTTGCTCCAGTTGATCCTGGCAGAGGACGCAGCAGAGTAGAGCTCCTGGCACTTGCACATCCTCTGCAGGTCAGCCAGGTCAGTGAACATGAGGAGCTCATCATTGGCGTAAGCCAAGAGGACCACCCCAATCCCCAGCCCACACAAAACCAACCCCGACAACCTCCTCAGCAAGAAGCGCAGGAAGGGCTGCGCTCAGATAGCATACAATCGGCCAGACAGGGGGCAGCCCTGATGTACTCCTCTCCCAATGTGAAGGGACACCATCAGGGACCTGTTAACCTTAACTAGACACTCTGCGGCAGCATACAGATGTCAGATCCGAGCAATGAAATGCACCCCGAGCCTGAATGCTCAGAGAGTCCTGAATAAATATTCATGATCCACCCTGTTGAATGCCTTCTCCTGGTCAAGAGACAGGAAGATACTTGACAGGCCAGTCCTCTGGGAAGTGTGGATGATGCCCAAGACCAGATAGATGTCATGGAAAATGGTACGGCTCGGGACCATATAGGACGGGTCTGGGTGGATCATGTGGTCTAGCACAGTGCCAAGGCGAGAAGATATGGCCCTGGCAAAGATCTTGTAATCCATGATGAGGAGGGAGACCAGGCGCCAGTTCTTAAGTTGGCGGAAATCCCCCTTCTTAGGCAGCAGGGCAATGACTGCCATGCGCCATGAGAGGGACATCTCCCTAGTAGCGATACTCTCCTCCAGGACCCCCATGTAGTCATTCCCCAGGTCACCCAGAATACCCTGAAGAACTCCACAGTCAGCCCATCCAGCCCCGGGGACTTGCCCCTGGAGAGGCTGCCGAGGGCGCCGGTCAGCTCCCCCAGACTTATAGGGGAGTCAAGCTTTCCGGTGCCCTCTGGGCCGACCTGAAGTAGGTCCTTCCACAAAACTATGCGAGCGTCTTTGCTGAACGGATCCAGAGTAGGTTTTGGTAATGGCCCTGATGCCCTCCAGATCTGAGACAAGGGATCCGTGGTCAACCAGCAGTGTAAGGAGCAGCTGATGGACCCTGTGCCTTTTTTCCAGCGAGTAGAAGAAGGGGGAGCTGCAGTCCAGGTCCCAAAGAAACTGGATCCGCAACCTCACGAACGCACCCTGGGACCCTTCTCATCGTACACCAACCGCAGGAGTGGGTCCGTATCGGGCTGACAGAGACATGCCTCCAGGCTGAGCACCTCCTTCTCTAACTCCTCGACCCTGGATTTCTGCCTCTTTGTCGACCCCCTCATGTACTCCTGACAGAAGATGTGGACGTGAGGCTTGCCCACATCCCACCGTAGCCACAAGGAGAGGAAGACTCCCTGCTTCCTTCTCTAGCCGGCCCAGAAACAACGGAACAAGCCCAGGAACCGCTTGTCCTCCAGCAGCAGGCCACTAAAGTGCCAGTGCACGGACCCCATCTGAGTGCAGAATGGAACAAGTTCTGCCCACACCAGATGGTGGTCTGAGTGCGGCACCTGCCATACAGAAGCCGATGGAACGCAGGACACGACCGCCTTGGAAACATAAAGGCGGCTGAGTCTGGGCTCTCCGACTCCAGGCAACACGAAAGTGAAAACACTGGAGTCAGGATGGAGATGTCACCAGGCATTCACCAAGTCGAAGGACTCAACCAGGTGCCTCAACTTACTCACATCTAGCTTGCAATGCTGAGCACCAAGACAGTCCCTGGCTTGAGGGTACAGTTGAAATCCCCCCTGAGGACGATGCAGTCACCTGCGTCGATGGTGCACTTCATCAAAGAAGCTTGCTTGCTGCTGCCCGCTCACAAAGTGAAGCGCTGCACCCCCCAAGTGCACAATAAGGTGCAGCAACCAGCCTGGCAACGGCTTCTTGACCCCCAAGATCTCTGGCTGAAAATGCAGGAACAAGAAGATAGCCACCCACCAGAATTGGAGGCTAAGTAACTCATGTAGACCCCACCTTGCCACTCCAGGAGCCACATAGCTTTGTGTCCCGGAACGGAATGAGTTTCCTGCAGGAAGAACACTGCAAACTTCCCATCCCTGAGGACCGAGAAGTTCTGGAACCTGTGCTGTGCATCTCTGCTGCCATTGATGTTGAGGCTAGCTATGGTAATCTTCATTGCCAGAAGTATGTGTGGCTATCACTTAATGCAAAATGCAAGAAGGAGAGGATTATTTTAAGTCTTCCCCTCCTTCAGGATCCCAGCGAGAAACGTGTGGACCCTCCACCAGGTGTCCCAGTCCCGCTCAGGGGCCTTTAGGGCCTCTGGGGCAGACCAGAACACCAGCGGGTAAGAATGCCACCGGTCCAAGGCCAACTGGATCCTGTCTCGGCAACTGCAATTGCTCGCCAAAAAGTACCAGAGTTCCCCAATGGGGAGGGAGTTGACAGCGGGTACCAAAGCCCCCATCACCTCATCTAGTTCCAACGACTCAAGCTCACTATCGACACCCCATCCTCCTCCGGGTTGTCACCTCCAGCTTCTGGAGTTGATCCGGAGCTGCCAGCTGGCTCTACCTCTACCTCAATCCCACACCCAGGATCAAAGCCAGTGGGGTCCTCTCTGGTCTCCTCTTGGGACCCTGGGTCAGAGGGTGGCAGCAGCTCAGACACACACTCCGCCTCAGGCACCGGGTCACCTGGTGAATCCCAAAAAATGTTCCAAACCCAAAACAGTAACACCCAGCACTAAAGGCCGAGAAGGAGTGGGGAGGCCCTTCTCGCCACTGCCACCCAATGACCCAGCAAGAGGGCAATCACCACAGTTACCCTGCAGGTCCGATGGCATCTTGGAGGTATAGAGTTGGTCAGAGTGGGTGTCGCTTCAAGGGTGATACCCTCACCGACCCCCGAAGGGCCCTGCCCAGGGGACCGCAATGAGACACAATCATCCCCACCCTCCCCAGAGGGTGGATTGAGGATTTTGGTGGCAGAGACGCCACCTCCTCTTCATCTGGTGAGGAAACAACTTTGACTCCAGGAGTCATGAATCCCTCCCCATTCAAGGCGTGGCACCTCTTCTGGAGGAGGCAAGAGGCTAGGGAGACTTACATTTGTGAGGCCCCCACTACCTCACTTCCCTCCCCCAGATACTCCGTCCTCTGGGCATCTTTTCTAGCAATACCACCAGCTCAAGGTCCTGCACCCCAATGTCGGCGGACCCAGAAGCCTGCGCAGAGATGATACCAGGCCCAGCACTAGGTGCTGAGGGCGCCAATGGGCCCGGGTTGACGTGCCACTGCAATGCCGGGTCCAGTTCTTTCTATTTTGCCCAAGCCAATGTCCTGGGGTTCGGGCTGGGGTTGGGGTTGGGTTTGGGCCTGGGGGGGCCACCTCAGCGTGCTTGTCCTTCCTCCATGCCTTCTTACAGTGCGGAGTCTCTCTCACCACCTTGCTGGCAGCCAAGGTGATGATGGCTGCTGGCAGCTCCCCCCCTTGTGGAGAGGAAGATGGAGTAGTGGCAGGGGGAAGAGTGGCGGTGCCAGCCACGGTTGCCTGGGTGACATTGGCAGCCTTGGAGGTGGGGCACTTCTTTCAGACATGCCCCATTTTTCTTGCAGGCATGGCACCACATGCCATCTGCAGTCCAAAAGACCCTGTAGGCGGCCCCCTCATGCTCCACTGTGAAGCCCCTCTCTGCGCACTCTTCCCAGGCTAGGCATACAAATACCTGACGCTGGAAGGGGTATACATGGCTGAGACTTGCATCCCTAAGGGCGAGTGGGATTGGCGAAATCCCGGATCTGACCTCCCCCAGCAGATGAAGTTGGGGGAGGATGAGCCTACTGGAGACAAAGGGCATTTGACAATATGAGCCTCTGGGCAGTGGCCTCAAGTGGGTCCACAGCCTGCAAGGCCCACCCACAGTGAGCCCCTTTTCCAGGACCAGGTGCACTGCCCGCTTGATCCTCAGGAAAAATACAGCTTTACTGTAGGTTTTAGAGGCCGTGACAATGGCCGAGGCGCCAAAGACCCCAGCCATTGCTTTGATGCAGGCCCCCACGGTCATGTCAGGATGGGTGTAACTTTTCACCCTTTGTTGTTTTATCACCAGCTGAAAGGGTGGCGGGGCCACAGGAGCAGCAGCAGGAGCTGAGGAGGCCACTGCCCCTGCGTAGGTGGCTTTGGAAGGCCCCGCCATCGGTGACAAAGGTGCTGCCAATGGGCAGTCAAGCTACACCCACCCCGAGAATAAGATGTTGGCAAATGGAAGGCAGGGGAGAGATAAAGGGACTGAAATGATCTCCCCACCCCCCAGGTGTTTAGAGAGGGAGAGACAGAGAGAGAGAGGAGGGCACAGGAGGAGTTCAAGAAGGCACAGGGTGAATAAGTGCCAGAGGTGGGAAGGGTGGGAGGTGAAAAGGATCTGGTTGCTCTTCCAATAGGGGAGGGCAACATCTCCACCAGGCAGCGGGGACTGCCTGGCACACAAAAGCTGGTACAGTCACTCTTCACCAGGCAGCCCTAACTAGCCTGGACTCTGAAAATGGGCAAGAGGAGGGGTGGGGTAGATACCAGATGTCTATAGGGGAAGTCTCAGTCTCCTCAGCCGTTGTTCCTCCATTTCTCCCTCCCCTATTGCAACACAGTCCAATACAAACCCCCGCACCCCCTCAACTCCCACACCCTTCCACCCCCCCCACCTCACCCCCACCCTAGTCCGTGCAGTGCCCACCAAGCACAGAAGGCCTCAATGGTACTGATGGACACCACATGCTCCCTCTGGGAATAGATGTTAATAATTTGTACATAATGTTCACTATTGTCCATGAACGCCCAAGAATGTCCTCGTGCCTCTGGCTCCTTGTTCTGATGAGCAGTGTTCATGTCACTCAGATGTGAAACCTTTCTGCACAAGATAAAGGCGGGTTTCTCAGTCCAGGGCCTCTTTCCTGTGCATTGTGCAGCCTTCAGACTAAATTGATGGTCTAGCCTCACACCTCTTGGGTATATTACTGATGCCTGCACCTTGACGGTGCTCGTCATTGCTGCCAGAATGTAGTGGGCAGCCGTCACAGAGTTCCATCATTCTCTCTGTGTACTCTCAGCACCTTTAAGGTGGGACTGGCCCCCATCTCTTCAGCATCTGTAACCAGTGACACTGTGGTCCTGAAGAGGTCAGGTGCTAGAGGCGTTCAAAGGATCAGATGCTTTTAAAGTTTCACGGCTGCTTCTCTATGATATGACCCTGATCACAGAGCGCAAGTGAGCTACCCTCGGCCAGACAGGAGTCAGACATTCTCAGAGGCCACGTGAAGATCTATGAAGTGCCCTCACTGCATCTCATCATCATCCTCTTGCAATTGAGCGACTGTTAGTGTCTCCACTTCATCTCCATGACAGGAGCATTGTCACAGAGGGTATATGCCCTGCCACAAGCCAGTCTGGAGCTGAACATTTATTGATGCAATGTGAGGATCTTATAGTGTCTCCTCACTGCATGTCAGCATCATCCTCCACAAATCTAGCAAGTATGAGGGCCTCCCGAGTGTGCTTGCCTTGTGTGGCCAGTGCGAGGGCCTCATTGCTGTCACCGCCACCTTAGAGGATCTCCTCACCCTCATCACCATCGACATCTTCCTCATCGGAGGAGACCTCCAGCTCCTGCATCGCCTCCTCAGCCAGCTCCTCTCCCCATTGCAATGCCAGGTTGTAAAGGGTGCAGCAGACGACAATGTTGTGTGACACCCTCTGTGGGTTATATTGCAGGGCTCCACCAGATCGGTCCAGGCACCAGAACCTCATTTCAGCATCCCGATGTTTTGCTCCACCAAGTTGTGAGTTGCAGCAAGAGCCTCATTATGCCTTCGCTCTGCTGAAATCTGAGGCCGATGCACAGGTGCAATCAGCCGCATCCTCCCCGAGAAGCCATCCTTGCAGCCTTTGTGCACCCTGGAAGATCTGAAGGATTGGTGACCGACTGAGAATTTAGGAGTCGTGCACACTCCCTAGAAATGTTGCACAGACCTGCAGGATCCATTTGTGGTGGTTGTACACCACCTGCATATTCAATGAATGAAAGCCCTTGCAGCTGACATAGTTGGCCACGTGTTGCGATGGAGATCTGAGCACCACGTGAGTGCAGTTGATGGCAACCTGCAGCTGTCGGAAACCTGTGATCTAGGGAAATCCAATTGCTCTTACATCGTGGCTATCCTGGTCCCAGGCGAAATGCACAAAGTTGTGTGTCCTCGCAAAGATAGCATCCATGACTTCATGGATGCATTTGTGGGTGGAGACTTATGATACCCCACAGAGGTCACCTGTGGAGCCCTGAAAGGAGCCACTGACGTAGAAATTGAGGGCTACGGTCACTTTCAGGGCCATTATCAATGGATGCCCTTCATCTCCACATGGCACCAAATCCTGCATCAGCTAGCAGATGTGACCGACCAGTTCCCTGGATATGCACAGTCTTTGGCGACACTGGTTCTTGGTCATCTGCAAGAATGAAAGTTGGCATCTATAAAGCCTGGGTCTAACTAGGCGCCAACCAGCAACGGCAAGCTGTGGCTCTTCGGCGGAGTGTGTGGGAGACCCAACCGCCTCTTTTCCTGAAGGTGTTGCTCCTCCCTCTGTGCAGCCAGGCATCTCAATTGCTCTTTTCTCCATCATCTTTGCCCTCTGTATGCCACGAGGCATATAGCTGGTTCACCAGGCTCCATGATCCTAATATATTTCTCCTGCAAGATGAAAGAGAGAGATGCGTGGGTTAGCATGGGTGCACTAAGAACCTCTCTTTGTTAAGTCTGATGGCCCCTTAACGCATCACGGGGTTTACTGGCCACCACTTGGATGGCCAGAGATTAATGCACTGCATGGCTGCCCAAAACTCCACCGTCCTCCGCCCCACTCTACCTGACCGATTGGCGGCAGCTTTGCCCATTGGACTGCATGCTGCGCTCTCAGCTCAGGTGCAGGCATTCTCCTAACCCATGCTGCAAGGCAGCACTGTTAACTTGAACCATGGGGGCACTGATCCAAACCAGGATGATGACATTGCAAGGGGCTGTGTGTGCCTCCACCAGTGACTGCTCCATGGCCAGCTTTAGCAAGAAGATTGTACAATGTGCCCAGTCGTCCAACTGTTCTGCAGTCCACTAAAATGCTCATAAGTGTGCAGTCTGTGCCCCAGGCGTGAAAGCTCTGGAGCACTTAGTGGCACTTTAATGTCTCTGCATTGTTTGAGTGGGCAAATAAGCTAGAGGCAAGACTCCAATCATATCAATCTGACTGAACTGTCGCAGCTGCAGAGGAATGGTTACTTTATACAAGATTTCCCCATTGCATGGATGCTTCCCTTGCCCAAAACCCCACCCTCGCACATGCTTGTGCCCTACCTTCAACCAAAGGTTGCACCCCCAAAACCCTAAGTCGCCTCAGCCACAGGGCAGCCTTTGCCCCCCCACTAATGTGCCTCAACCTTGAAGTGCAACAGGCATCCCTTGTTATTGTTCCACAACGTTACTGTGCACTCACCTCCAAGTTCCCCTCAAAGTGCAGCCTGCCAAGTGCACGCCTTTTATATGCTGTTGTGAAACACATGGGCGTGCAATCATGCCGACGTGAGCAGATGATCCAGTGGGGGTTGGATGAGTCCGGTGACTGGCCTTATAATGATATGCTGATGTATTACAATGAGGTTCCTAACATCCAATGGTGGGAAGCATACCTGCCATCGATGGACAATCGCAAACTGGTTTCACAATGTCGTGAAACCAATTTTTGGCCTTCTCACCATATTGTCCGCTCACAACCACCGAAAATATCCAATGCCAGTGGGCACAGACGATTCAGCCCAATAACTCTGTTAATTTTTGAGCTGACACCAGAAAAAAATAGGTTTCACCGCAATGTCCTTCAAGGATGGGAACCTGCTGTGCCCTCCAGTCTAATCCAAGTGTGATTCCAGTCCCCCACTACATGTTTGATTTTTACAGCTATCACGGAACTTGGAAGGTGCAATGAATGGTGCCTTACCAGCATATTTTAACATCCTAAACACAAATAAAAAATGATGCGGAAAGGGAAAGAAGATGAGATTGACAGCATTGACAAGGAAAACAGGAGTACATTCTGAAAATAGATCATCAGGGAAAGTTGATGTGTACATATCTCTTCATAACCAGGGATAAGAAGGTCGCTCTCATAACACAACTACAAAAACAGATGCATATTCACCACTGCACTGCCTAAGACTTATAAGCGTCGCCTTTGTCAATAGTGGGCAGACTCGTATTGGATTTACTCTCGATTGAACAAATATTAGATCTTCATGAATCAAACCAAAATTGTCCAATTCAACTCAACTTGTGTACACATAATTAAGTAGATGTTTACTTGATAAGCAATATACTAATGCCTAACTATCAGTCTCTTTCTGTTCCCAGAAATTCTTACATACGTTGTACTGTGTAGTCTATGTAGTCGATTACCATCATTAACTCCTGATGACAGATACATACAAACTAGGAGCAGGAGTAGGCCATTTGGCCCTTCAAGCCTGCTCCGCCAGTAGATAAGATCACGGCTGACCTGATTATGGCCTCAACATCATTTTCCTACCTATCCCATATACCCTTTGACTCCCTTGGTAATTAAGAATTGATCTACCTCTACCTTAAAAATATTCAGCGACCCTGCCTCCACCACTCTTGGGGAAGAGAATTCCACAGGCAAATGTTGCCAATATAGGCACAACATGTAGCTGCACATATTGAGAGAGTTTCCATTTGAAGCTTCACTTTTACAAAGGGGAAACATTCCCTCTGTGGTCAGGTAGAAAAATTAATGGGTGATTAGCATGACGGCTGGGAATTTCCGGCCCTGTCAGTCCACCCCGGGAGACTTGGCGGCCCATGGGCGATCCTAGCAGCAGGCGTGGCTGGAAAATCCCACCCGACATTCAGTGGCATGGTATGGTCTCACTGCTGCAAAGTTCCAAGCCTGATGTGAGTTCCAAATCTCAGCAATATTTCCTGATCAAAAACATGAAAAAGGAATGGAAATTTAAGGGCAAGTCAACCCGCATAATACCCACACACCTTCTATTCATCAGTTTAACTGTAATTTTAGCTGGGAATGGGAATGGTTTATGTCATATATACCTTCAAAGAAAAGGAATTAAAAATACTATTTGCTTTTAATAGTTTTGAGACTAATGAGTTTATCTTCAACCTGACAGATAGTAATTATGGATACAAAATTGTCATCTGAATAGCGAAAATGTTTTTGAGTGTTTCTAATATCAAAGACGACACTAAAATAGACATTATAGCTTGAGCATTGATTGAAAAAAGACATTTTGCCAGAGTTTTTCATCTGGGCAATCACAAGAATACCATGTCAGGGGAAACAATAACTTCCTACTATATGAAAAGAGAGTGCTGATTGGTTAGCAAGTGGACTCTGATTGCTAAAAATTATACTGACAGCCAATTTAAGATTGTCAGTCGGACTCACAATATGGTGCATTTGTGTGTATCAGAAGCTACATATATTAATATACAGGCCCCTGTTCTTTGCAAACAAAAAGAATATGTACACACGTTCTGCCTGTTTCGGCTAAACAACATAAGTGATAGCCAGTAGCTGGTTCATTCCTCAGGGCAATGTCTTGATCAATCAGAATCAAGCTGCCTGGTTTAAATTTCAAACGATGCTTGGTAGTTAACTGTCAGTCACCATTAACTGGTGCATTCTCCATGGAAATACCTCTACCAATCAGAGTCAACTTGCCAAGTAATCAGCGCTCTCTTCTCGTACAGTATAAAGTTGTTGCTTCCCCTGACATTGGTATTCTTGCGGTTTTCCTGATGAATGTGAGACGGAAATCTTCAACAAAATATATTTTTTCAGCAATACTCAAGTTCTATACTACCAAATGACTAAACATCATACCCTCTGATTAAATAGTGTATATGTTTCAAAAACTGCTAAGAAGGAAGTATTCAATGAACAGCATGACACTAGAAGGTTCCGAGGAATATAGGGACCTTGGCATGTGTGTCCATAGATCTCTGAAGGCAGGGGGCATTTTAGTGGGATGGTGAAAAAGGCACATGGGACACTTGCCTTTATCAATCGAGGCATAGATTACAAAAGTAAGGAGATGATGTTGGAGTTGTATAGAAACTTGGTGATGCCACAGCTGGAGTACTGTGTGCAGTTCTGGTCACCACATTATAAGAAGGATGTGATTGCACTGGAGGGGGTGCAGAGGAGATTCATCAGGATGTTGCCTGGGATGAAACATTTAAGTTATGAAGAGAGGTTGGATAGACTTGGGTTGTTTTCGTTGGAGCAAAGAAGACTGAAGGGCGACCTGATCGAGGTGTACAAGATTATGAGGGGCATGGACAGGGTGGATAGGGAGCAGCTGTTCCCCTTAGTTGAAGGGTCAGTCACGAGGGGACATAAGTTTAAGGTGAGGGTCAGGAGGTTTAGGGGGATGTGAGGAAAAAAAATTTTACCGAGAAGGTGGTGACGGTCTGGAATGTGCTGCCTGGGAGGGTGGTGGAGGCGGGTTGCCTCACATCCTTTAAAAAGTACCTGGATGAACACTTGGCACGTCATAACATTGAAGGCTATGGGCCAAGTGCTGGTAAATAGGATTAGGTAGGTAGGTCAGGTGGTTCTCACATGTCGGTGCAGACTCGATGGACCGAAGGGCCTCTTCTGCACTGTGTGATTCTGTGACTCTGTGATGTTGAATATGTAAAGGGAAAAATAATGCATATTCTGGAGTGACTTTAGTTCTGGTTTTATTGTTCTGATGGATTGTGGTGGGAACTTTCAGACTGGTTCAGTTTCTCCTCTTCACTCAGTGGTAAATAGATACTGACTGGAAATAAACTGCAATAATTTCCAACCTTTTATGAGGAATCATAAGTGTTAACGCCATAGCTCAAAGCATTTTGGCATTTTGTTTTTTGTTTATCATTTTTCTCATTTTTTTCATTCTTATTTAGGAGAAAGGAAGTTTAGTTTGCAAATGCAGGCCGTGCTAAAATGAATGCTTCGAATTGTTTCTTTAATACACTGATTCACAAAATCTTTTTGTATGGGCATCCCAAGAGCCCTTTGCAAATGCCAAGAGGAGCAGCCCCTCTCCAAACATCTAAAAGAAAATATTAACTGCTCAGAGAAACTATTGCCAAAATCGCAGAAATTGCTTTTTGAGAAAAAAAAGTGCTAGCAATTCAAAAATACAAAATCACAACAGAGGCAGAAATGCTGAGACGCAAGCTCAAACCTTACAGGAAGGGTGTTTGGGATGAGAGTGGGGAATACTTGGAGTGGCCAGGGAACCTGAATATGCAGGTAATGTGGAGGACCTGCCAAATTTAATTGCAGGAACTCGTTTGAATTTTTTTCCTCCGTTGCCTGGCCGGCAGCCAGAATGAGTGACTGACTGGCTTTCAGGTAAGAAAACTTGCTCTGGAAGTCCGCAGCCAAGGAAGGGAGAGGAGAGAGGAAGGGGAGAGGGTGATTGGAGGGGTTGAAGAGATTGTGCGTTGGAGAGCAGATAGTGTTTTGGGGTGTGAGAAAAGAGGTCGCAGGTTGGGAGAGATTGTAGATGGGAGGGTGATGGTTTGAAGAGATTGTGAAGAGACCCTGGTTTGGAAATCATGGGAGACTTTGTATCATAGGGACTTCGTATCACAGGTAGGAGTTGTTGGTTAATCACGAGTAGGGAGGCTGATCACAGGGAGGCAAGCTGATTTGCATAAGGAGCCATTGTGGTATGTGGTATGTGAGGAAATATCCTGCTCCTTCTGGCCCATAAGCCATGCTGAAAAAACACACTTACTGGATACAATGGTTCTTGCATCCCTCCAGCTGCCAGGTTTCCTGAGCCCATAGACAACAACTATAAAAGCCTGATAAGATTTGAAGCAAGCATCCTCATTACCGTATTTAAATAACTGATTTGCCTCTCGAGAACAGGTTAGTCACTAGTCTCCCAACCTTTCTTTATTAATACCACAAGTTTAATTCATTCAGGTTCACGTCTGGTTTCAGATTTTGAAATTTTAAATCTCATTGAAATATATTAATTCTTAAAGGGCTTGATAGGGTAAATGCTGGAAGGACATTTTCCCTGGCTGGGATGTCTAGAGCTAGGGGTCAGAGCTGCAGAATGGTCGACCATTCAGGACTGTGATGAGGGGAAATTTCTTCACTCAAAGGGTTGTGAATATTTTGACTTTGCTTCTCCAGACAGCTGTGGATGCTCAGTTAGTGAGTTCATTCAAGGAGATTGATAATTGTTTGAATGCTAAGGGAATCGGGGAATATGGAAATAGTGCAAGAAGTTGAGGTAGAAGGTCAACCATGATCTTACTGAATAGCAGAGCAGGCTCAAAGGCCTATTCCTGATCCGATTTCTTATGTTATATTCTTTGAATTATTGCAGTTTCTTCGTGACACAGTTTGAAATAAACTACTCTGAGTACTGTGTGATGTACTTTGCATGATTTAATTATCCCTTGTGCATTAAATTAATTCTTCTTTCAAAGGTGACCCACTTACTAAAAGAAAAGCATAAGAAACAGGTAATCTCCACATAGATATTTTCTTATTGTTAGCCTTTGTATCTTATAAAAAGTGATATTTCTGTACCTTGAACATCACTAGTTAACTTTGGAATTATGGCTATTATGAGGAAGTGAGTGTAAAGATTTCCTGTGAATTACACAAATGGTTTTGGCAGCCAGGTATTTCTGCTTTCTTTTTAAGTACTGGCAACATTAATGTCACTAATCGATTCTTGAGCATTGTGTAGGCATCTCCTGTTAAACTAGACCCAATTCAATATTAGTTAGATGTTATTTTCTAATAAGAGAAAATATGTTTTGTAAGGTTCATACAGGAGGAATGCCATTCCAATCTATAACTATCTGTAACAACCTGAATATAAGTAAAATATTCAAAATGTGACTGAAAGAGTGCTGATTATACACATTTAGATGAGGAAGCTCACAACATTTTTTATAAATCCTTGGTGAACATTTATTTGCTTGAGTGAAAGAGGCTAAGTAAGTTTATTGAGAGGATTTCAGCACTTATAAATGGTGCTGTGTTCAAATGGAACGTCATCACCACCACCCTTCCCCCACCCCCACCCCATCCACCCACCACCTCCCCCACCACCCCCACCTTAAATAGCAGCTTATTTGGCAGTTTGGGCAATTTCCTTCCAGAAGTCGTATAGTCATATTATTCTAAGCTTAAATTCACATAAATGACAAAACATGAGAAATCCAGACAGCTGTCTCTGATTGAAACAAGAACTTCCACACTGCCGCCTCCATTAAGCACATTCAGCATTTGTTCACTTAAATTTTAATTTATTTCAGGCTGAAGTGTAGATGCTGACATTACTTTCCCAATTATAGATCCCTGTAGCAGAAAAAAAGTAAGCTAAAAAGCACTTGGACATGACTGCTTGGATGTATTTGTAGCAATGCTCTATAGTAAATTATGCCACAATTGTTTAAACAAAATAAACTTCAATGTAAAAAGTAATTTTTTGTCATCCTTGGAAGTTGCAAAATAATTTTCAAGAAAGCTGAACTTGCTGAAAATGATATATTTTACCAAGAGAAGTATGCCAATTTTGCTGACACACTAAGATTACTTCAACAGCACTTTCCACCTTATGACCTCTTGACCAAGAAGATCAAGAGCAGCAATGTCATGGGAATACCATCACCTCCAAATTCCCTGTCAAGATATACAACAAGCTGACTTGGACATACAATGGCATTCTTTTACCACTGCTGCGTCAATATACTTAAGCCAGACACGTAACCATGCAACCTGAAAGCAAGTGAAATATGCTTCCATAGTAGTTCCATTATGTTAGTGGCAAACCAGTTTATACGATACTGCCTAGATAATATTGCATTGGGATTTCAAGATCATCTGCAGCTTTCCAAAGCATGACATTATGCATCCAAGCTATGTGCGATTTCAAAGTAGTTGATACTACTTCGCCAAAAAGGTAAAAGAACAGAAAGCAAGGTATATACTGCATGGGTCAATAGTCACAAAAAACTTTCCCTCATTAAAACTTGAACTGTTTGTGTTAAAATTCTTCTTTGACAACAAACTTGCATTTATATAGTGCCTTTGACACAATAAACCTCCCAAGGTGTTTCACTAGAGCATTATCAAGAAGAATTAAACAACAGGCCTCTTGAGGCAATATTAGGGCAGATGTCCAAAAGTTTGGTCAGAGAAGTAGATTTTGAGGAACTCATTAAAGGAAGAAAGGGAGGTAGAGAGGAGGTGAGGTTTAGGGGGAGGGAATTCCAGGGCTTAGGGCCTAGGCAGTTCAAGACATGGCGACTAATGGTGGCGCAATTTATTTTGTCAAAATTAGGTCTCCTATTAGCTCTTCTGCTCCGGCGGAAATATTCCAAGTATCTCAAAACTCTCCTCATGTCCATAGTTTCCCAAGCCAGCATCATGCTACTGAAACTATTTTTGTAATATGGATTTGAAGTCTTTTCTACAATGAACCATCCCAAACTGCACACAGTCCTCAAACATCACAACTAACGTTTTTACAAATTGATCTTTTTTTTTACCCTAGTACTTTAAGCCCCTATTTAATAGTGCTTACCAATAGACTTGCCATTAAAACCAACGCAATGGTGCGAAGTTGCAGTACTTGCCCAATAAAGACACCAGAAAAATTAGGGCTGTGTATTCAGGAGTAAGTGGATTTTTAATGGTGTGATAAGTGATAATTACTGTCAAACAACCTCTCTGGCCCTGAAAATGTAATTTTATGTCCTAGTGCTGCCTGCTCATCAACATGATTGCAGCATGCAATGCAGCATAGAATGAGCTTGGTGACTGGCTGCATGCTCAATAGGAGGCCCAACAATATGCATGGCAAGCATGACCCATACAGTTGGCCTAGACCTCTTCAAGCATAAAAGGAACTGCCAAAACCTCTGACCAGAAGAAAAATCACAGTAAATGGAGCAGCAGGCAAGAGAGAAGGCTCCTGATGTGCCACTGGAGGCATTAACAATGCAAGTAGAAAAGGGGAGAGACACCATGTTTCTACAAGGGACCAGAGGCCCTCAAGGCATACCCTGAGAAGAGAATGGGAACAGGTGACCAGGAAGATTTAGAGCCTGACCCTTTGGACCTGGCTGCAGTGCTCCAAGAAGTTCAATGACCTCAAACAGGTCAAAGTCAGTGAACGCATTATCACATGACATTTCCTGTGCACCAATCCCTCATGTTTCTCAATGCAGCACACCACCATCATTCACTCATCAGCAATCAGACACCTACTAACATTCAGATACTCGACCTCACCCTCACACACTGGCCAATGCTGCCAGCCACATACCCACCTCTTGCTGTTTCAAGATATCTCCAGCTCTTCAGTTATGGCATCACATTCATTGAATTTCTTCCCTCTCTCTTGCAGGACAAGGTAGTCCATAACTACAGGGAGCAGCAGAATAGCAATGGGGGACAGGGATGTCTGCATCAAATGAATCCTCTGGAAGAGGTGGTATTCTACATCATGGGCTATTTGTAATTAAGCCATTGCATCCAGAGTCACCGAGAACATTCAGGATGATAATATGTTCCTGCCTTATGATTCTTCTCAATTCCATCTCACCCTCATCCTGCTTTCTGGAATGAAGTGCAAGTTGAGGACGGAAAGATATCTTGCTTTCCACACACTCCACCCCCTCACGTTAAACCCACCCTTCTGCATTTGTGCTTTCAGATACCCAAGAACTGCCACTTGAACAGTCAGTGGAATTTCCTCAGAAAGGCCTCTGATGAAGAAACATTGTCAATTGAACTGACACTTGCAACCACCAGCTCAGATATTGGCACTGTGCAATCTTTAGAGGGTATAGTATAGAGTTGGGAAAGCATGTGGTGAGTCACTGGCCATGAATGGGCTGCAACCAAGTTAGTCAAAATGATCGTTTGTGTGCCAGTTTCCTGGAGGGAGAGATCACTGATGAGATCTTCTGCAGAGGACTTTGATGGGGAGGCATACAGAACTCTGATGGGCATGTACACCAAGATGTTTAGTGCATTTACACGCCTGCCACTCAGCCTCTTGTCAAAGAACAAGGAGGAGTCTGGTTCCAACTTAGCACAGGGTGTCACACTCAGCTTGAAGCCCATCCTTTCCAAAATGGAAGTGGTGGCCAACCGCCTGACAGCATTTGCGGACCCACCCATGAGGCAGAGTCTCAAGTCTGATGTCTCAGTTTTCATTACAGCACAGAAAAAACACACCCGACATCTCAGTCATGGAGTGGAAACTCAAACTCAGGTCATAGGAGTGGTCATTTGGTGCCATGTAGGCTCAGAATGCTTCAATCATGGCTATGGATATCAGTGCTCAAGGGACCTTATGGGCTCTCACAGCAGTCCAGTGGTTTGTTCTCCAACATTACTAGTTGCTGAGGTACTAACTTGGAGGGTGGTAGAGGCTCTGTGGTTCACAAGCCTGCTGTCCTCACAGGGTGACAGCATTTGAGTTCCCACCACTGCCACTTCACTTTGCTGTTGTCTGTCAGCCAGCCAGCCCAGGCTACTGGCACTCGTGCCAAGTTGGTGCAGTTAAAAGTCGATCAATCGAGGCACACAACTCCTTGGAGGAGCCCTGCGAGGCCATCTCAGTCTCCCCAAGTGCAAGTCAGCAGATTTCTACCAACCATGCTGCAACCATTGGGGTAACAGTGCATAGGAGCACTAAAGGCACCCATTACTGGAAGTGTTATTGGATAAATGTCATGGAATGTGGTGGATTTTAATTTAGGATTTTGGTAAGGGGGTGCTGTGATGGCACATAGCAGATGGATTGAAAGGTGGGGAATTGTAGAGCAACAGCAACATTGGGATGACATCTCAGTGGATCTGGAGTCTGAGTCAACAGCAAAGGGGTTCCAGATGCCTCCTCCCTTCCTCCTCCTCTTCCTGAGGTGGCTTCTGAAGGCCTAGTGGCAAGGGCTGTGCCCTCATGATAGCAAGGTTATAGAGGATGCAGCAGACTACAATAAACTTGGAGACACATTTCAGTGAATGCTGAAGGACTCCCTGGAGTGGAACTATTGCTTCAGCAGAACAGTTTGTACCTGACTGATGCATGGCTCTCAATACAGATGTTCTTTTCTCATGTGGTCGGGTGGTGGAAGGGAGTTATGAACTATATGTATAGTGGGTATCCCTTGTCACCCAGCAGTCAGCCTCTAGTTCCTCGTGGTGGCCCAAAATGGCAAATACCACTGACTGGTGCAAAATGAATGCATCTTGGCGTCTGCCAGGATAACAGATATTCACCAATAGGAGCTTCTGGGCATGGTTGTACACCAGCTAACTGTTAATAGAGTGTTAGCTCTTGTGGTTGCTGTACATCTCCCCGCAGAGTCATGTGAATGCAGTCAGCGGTGCACTGCACCATTGGGAAATCTGCCAACCTGGCAAATCAATGTGCTCGCTCCTTCTGCTTCTCTCTGGTCAGTGAGAAGTTAACAAAGTTCTCTGCTTTTCTAAACAAAGCCTCTGTTACCTCTGCAATGCAGTGATGCACCTATGAAATATTGCTAATCTGTTCCTGCCTGGAAGGTTCTGTTGGTGTAGAAATTTAGGGGGCTGTTAATCTTGTGGGGTTTAACTGTGGGGGAGGGTTTAGAGTGGCAGGGGGATGGGAACCTGAGCAGGGAGACACAAGAGAGGGAAACAAAGATAGAAATAAAATGTAGAAAAGTCAAAAGCAAAAGTGGAAGGCTGAGGAAACAAGAGCTAGCAGCAAATAGGGCCATAGTACAAAAACAGATGTGTAAAAATGTTAAAAAGACAAATCTAATGGCACTGGTCGGAATTATTCAGCCCCTCATGCTGGCGGGATCTTCTGATCTCGCCAATGTGAACAGAGATTTCAATGGCTCACCAGCCCTGCTGCAGGGGCTGGGGGGAGGGGATGCTGGAAAATTCTGGCCACTGCATGCGAATGCACGGAGCATTCACAATAAGGTAGATGAATTAACAACGCAAATAGATGTGAAAAGGTACGATATGATTGCGATTACAGAGACATGGCTGCAGGGTAACCAAGGTTGGGAACTGAATATCCAAGAGCACTCAATATTTAGGAAGGACAGGCAAAAAAGAAAAGGAGATGGTGTGGTATTGTTAGTTAAGGATGAAGTCAGTGCAATAGTGAGTGAGGATATTGGCTCAGAAAATCGCCATGTAGAATCTGTCAGGGTGGAGCTCAGAAGCAACAAGGAGTTGGAGTCATCTATAGGCCTCCAAGCAGTTGTGGTAAGGTAGGGGGCAGCTTTAAACAGGAAATTAGAGATGCATGTAACAAGGGTGTTACAATAATCATGCATGACTTTAATCTACGTATAGATTGGGCAAACCAAATTAGCAATAATAATGTGGCAGTTGAATTCTTGGAGTATGTATGAGATGGTTTTTTAGACTAGTACCTCGAGGAACCAATTATGGAACAGGCTATCTTAGATTTGGAATTGTGCAATGAGAAGGGGTTAATTAATAATCTTGTTGTGCATGTCCTTTAGGGAAGAGTGACCATAATATGGTAGAATTCTTCATTAGGATAGAAAGAGGAGTAATCCAATCCAAAAATAGAGCCCTAAATCTAAACAAAGGAAACTATGAAGGTATGAGGCATGAGTTGGCTAAGATAGAATGGGGAACTTCATTAAAAGGCACGATGATGGATAGGCAATGGCTAATATTTAAGGAAAGAGTGTATGCATTGCAACAGTTATACATTTCTTTTTGGTGCAGAAACACAACAGGAAAAGTGGCAAACCATGGCTAACAAAAGAAATTAAGGATAGTATTAGATCCAAAGAGGGGTCTTATAAAGTTGCTAGAAAAAGTAGCAGGTCTGAGGACTGGGAGCAGTTTAGAATTCAGCAAAGGTGGACCAAAAGATTGATTAAGAGGAGGAAAATAGAGTATGAGAGTAAACTTGTGAGGAACATAAAAGCTGACAGTAAAAGCTTATATAAGTGTGTAAAAAGAAAAAGATTAGTGAGGACAAATGTAGGTCCCTTACAGTCCAAAATGGGAGAATTTATACTAGAGAGCAAGGAAATGGCAGAGAAATTAAAACAACTACTTTATTTCTGTCTTCACAGAGGAAGACACAAGTAACTTCCCAGAAACACTAGGGAATCAAAGGTCTAGTGAGAAAGAGGAATTGAAGGAAATTCATATTATGAAAAAAGTAGTGCCGAAGAAATTAATTGGACTAAAAGCCAATAAATCCCCAGGACCTGATAATCTATATGCCAGGGTACTAGAGGAGGTGGCCATGGAAATAATGGATGCATTGGTTGTCATCTTCCAAAACTCTGTAGATTCTGGAACAGTCCTGACAATTTGGAGGGTGGCAAATGTACCCCATTAATTAAAAAAGGAGGGAAGGAGAAAACATTAGCCTAACATCAGGGCAGAATTTTTCCGTCATCAGGCGGTTGCGGCAGGCAGGCCCTGGAAGAGTTATGAAGCAGACCGCCCCCCACAATCAGGCCCCGATGTGGATTTGGCACTGGCTGGCTGATTAACGTCCAGCCAGCATGAAACACAAGCTGCAGTGCTCAGCACTTCTGGGGTGGGGGCGGGTGTGTGCAGTAAAACTCCAAGAGGCACACAGCTGCCTCAGGGAACTGAAGATTTTTATCAATATAAATAAAGAATATTGAAATAACGAAAACATGCCCCCTCATGTGACTCATGAGCAGGGATATGGAAAATATGAGTGCAAAAAGTTTTTATTTCTTTAATCACTGGACGAAACCCCATCCCGCCCGTGAATGAGGTTTTGCCAAAAATGCAAAGGCTACTTGGTTAATTCAACTGCCCGCCAACCAAACGGTTGGACGGACAGAGAAAAATAGCAAACAGTTAGTTGATTAAGGGCCTTAATAAGCTGCCTAATTGTCGGTGGGTGCACTGCCGACTCCTGTGCATGCTCACCGTCAGAAATATCGCTTGAGTGCGTGATGACCTCGGGACGCTTGCCCAATGTCATCGCACGTCATGTTACGCTTGTTTGGGTTGGGCACGTGCCCACCCAACGAGCACAATATTCTGCCCCAGTAGTAAGGAAAATGCTTGAGTCTATTATAATGGATGTGATAACAGGACATTTAGAAAAGATCAGTGGGATTAGACAAAGTCAATGTGGATTTATGAAAGGTAAATCATGTTTGAGAAACCTACTGGAGTTTGTTGAGGACCTAACTAGCAGAATAGTTAAGGGAGCAAATGTGGATGTGGCGTATTTGACTTTTCAGAAAGCTTTTGATAAAGCCCCACTTAAGAGGTCAGTGTGCAAAATTAAAGCACATGGAATTGGGGTTAATGTATTGGCATGGATAGAGAATTGGTTAACAGACGGGAAACAGAGAGTAGGAATAAATGGATCTTTTCTGGAGTGGCAGGCAGTGACTAGTGGCGTACTATAGTTATCAGTGTCTGAGCCCTAGCTATTCACAATACATAACAATGATTTGGATGAGGCAACCAAATGTAATATTTCCAAGTTTGTTGACAATGCAAAGCATGGTGGGAATGTGAGTGATGAGGAGGATGTTAAGAGGCTTCAAGGCAATTTAGACATGTTGAGTGAGTGGGCAAATACATGGCAGATGCAGTATAACTTGGATAAATGTGAAGTTATCCACTTTGGTAGGAAAAATAGAATGGCAGAGTATTATTTAAATGGTGTTAGATTGGGAAATGTTGAAGTACAAAGGGACCTGGGTGCCCTTGTGCATCAATCTTTGAAAGCAAGCATGCAGGTGCAACAAACAGTTAAGAAGGCAAATGGCACGTTGGCCTTCATTGTGAGAGGACTTGAGTACAGGAGCAAGGATGTCTTTCTGCAGCTATACAGGGCCCTGGTGAGAACACAACTGGAGTATTTTGTGCAGTTTTGACCTCCTCACCTAAGAAAGGATATACTTGCCATAGAGGGAGTGCAGCGAAGGTTCATCAGACTGATTCCTGGGATGGCAGGATTGTCATATGAGGAGAGATTAGGTCGACTAGGCCTGTATTTACTCTAGTTTAGAAGAATGAGAAGGGATCTCATTCTGACAGGGATGGAGAGACTGGATGATGTTTCCAATGGCTTGGGGGGGTGTGGGGCGGGGGGTGGGGTGGGGGTTGGGGGGGGGGGGTGCGGTGTGGGGGGGGTGGGGACGTCTGGCACAAGGGGTCACAGTCTCGGGATACGGGGTAGGCCATTTAGGACTGAGGTGAGGAGAAACTTCTTCACTCAGAGGGCACTGAGCCTGTGGAACTCTCTACCACAGAAGGCTCTGGAGGCCAAGTCACTGAATATATTTAAGAAAGAAATAGATAGATTTCTAGACTCTAAAGGCGTTGGGGACATGGGGAGAAAGCAAGAGTATAGTATTAAGATAAAGGATCAGCCATGATCATATTTAATGGTGGAGCAGGCTTGAAGGGCCCAGTGACCTATTCCTGCCCGTATTTTCAATGTTTCTATGTTTGACAGCCACCTTCATTCTTGCCCTGCTGTGAGGCTGTAATTTTAGTTATAGGAGGTGGCTCATTTCGGTGACCACCTCCTTGCTAAAGCATAGGCACCTCACATACTGCACCTGGCTGAGGTGGAAGGAGAAGGAAAAGCGCTTGCTGAAAACTCTTGATGGAAATTAAAGCCTTCTATTGAGAACCAGTGGTGTAGTGTCAAATTTTGACACTATATCTATATCTACAATTACGTTGTTTCCCAATGTATTAATCATTTGAGTCCCCTAATGTCAGTAAAACTATGCTTTTTAAGTGAAAAATATTAGTGCCAGTAGGCATTTTATTTCTAATCGTGTGGTATTTTGAATCATTAGGCTTTGGCATATCTAGAATTTCATTATGCAACAGTTTAATTATTTAATTCAAATCCATTAAAAACATGAATTGCAGAAAATTTTACTTACTTCTGATGGGGGAAAGGTATATAGGGGGGCTATTTCTTCTCTTTATTTATATTTATAACCTAGACATGGGTGTACAGTGCACAATGTCAAAATTTGAAGATGATGCAAAACGTGGAAGTATTGCAAACTGTGAGGAGAATAATGATAGACGTCAAGAGGATAAAGGCTGGTGGAATGGGTAGGCATGTGGCAGATGAAGTGATACATTTTGATCAGAAGAACTAGGAGAGATGACATAAAATAAAGGGTACAATTTTACAGGAATTGCAGGAGCAGAGCGACTTGGGTGTATATGTGCATAAATCATTGAAGGTGGAAGGGCAAGTTGAGAAAGCAGCTAATAAGTTATACTGAATCCTGGGTTTTATAAATAGAGGCACAGTTTACAAAGAACACTGGTTCAGGCTCAACAGGAAGGATGTGAAGGTTTGAGAAAGGGTGCAGAAAAGATTTACGAGAATGGTTCCCAAGATGAGAGACTTCACTTATGTGGATAGATTGGCAAAGCTGAGGCTGTTCTCCTTGGAGAAGAGAAGGTGGAGAGGAGATTTGTCAGATCATAAGGTGTCTGGATAGTGTAAATGGGGAGGAACCATTCCCATCAGCAGAAGGTTGAGAACCCTAAGGGATTAACAAAAGAACTAGCGGCGACATAAGAAAAAAGCTTCATTATGCAATAAGTGGTTTGGATCTGGAGTGCACTGCTTGAGCAAAAAGTGGAGACAGGTTCAGTTGTGGTTTTCAAAAGGGAACTGATAGTCATCTGAGAGAAAAGATTTTACAGGGCCACAGGGAAAAGGCGGCTAGCTGAGTTGCTGTTGCAGAGAACTGACACAAAAACAATGTGCTGAATGGCCTCCTTCTGTGCTGTAACTATTCTATGATTCAAGTGTAGATACATTCAAGGAACTTGATAAACTCTTGAGGAAGAAAGAAGTTAAAGGTTACCCTGTTGGAAGATCAAGAAGGTTGGGAGGAGGCTTGTGTGGAACATAAACACCAACATAGATGAGGTGGGCCAAGTGGCCTGCTTTTGTGCTGTAACTTCCATGTAAAGCTGCCAGCAGGCAATACAAACACTAAGCTGTATTTCACCTCCTCAGGCCACCACAGCCAAGGAATTAATGTGAATCACTCTCTCTCCCCGCACTCTCTTTTCTCCCCACCAACATTCTTCCATGCCCCCACTCTTTCTCCACCCATTTCCTCACATTTTCTTTCCACCAACCCCTCACGCTTTCTCTCTCCCCTCCAACCCCTCATACTTTCTCTCTCCACCCCACCCCCTCACACCCTCTCTCTCCCAACCCTCACACTGTCTCTCCCCCAACCCTTCACACTCTCTCTCTCTTCCCAACTCTTAGACTCTTTTGCACCCCCCCCACACCCTCTTTCCCCCCAACCTCTCACACTGTCGCTACCTTATCCCTTCACCTTCTCTCTCGCCACCCCTCACTATCTCTTGACCACAGATGTCCTCCAGAGGGCACCCACTGGATCAGGCACAGGGTTAGTCCAAATGTCCCGATTCAAAAGCCCACAATATCTTTGAGTGTAGCTGTCATCAAGGTGAAATGCAAGTGCCAACATTGCTCACTCCAAAGTCCAGGCCATTTACTCTAACATTTTCCTGCCTGTTGTGATCAGTATTTTCCAATTTTGCTCTTAATGTCACATCAGCTTTTTGCCCTACTTTATTATTCTGATCAAAGTTTTTTCTATTGAACTAAACATATTCTGAACTAGGCAGGATGCAATCCCGAGTACATTCTGAAAAAAACATTTTCCACTTTGCCCACATTACCGTTATTTCAATCAAACTTTGAATAGTTAAAATGACTGAATGTTATTGTCTGGTTCTTGTCTTATGATGTTGTATATGCCTGCATGCCATTGTAATGTAACGGTGCTCAACAGAGCCAAGGTTAATGTGAGACTGCAGAATAGCACAGCCTCATGGTATGATGCATAGGGTCACAAGGCAATAGACTGAGAGAACAATCTAGGAAGAACATTCTAGAAGAAACCTACCTACATGGAGTAGCAGCACCAAACATGACATTAACTGGGATCCATAAATAGTTCAAGATTAACAACAAAGGGCTCATGTTTAAATATACAAGTCTCAAGGCTTCATCAGTGAGCCAACACAACCGAAACCATATTACCACATTTCTAGCTTCTCTATCTTCCTGAATCGTCTGCAGATCTGCACCTCTATATCATTGCCAATGTTTTGTGGCTTGATGTGTCTATCAAAAATTATGCAATTTCCCTTCCCTTCTCCTAGGACATTATGTTCTATGCTGTTTTTAACATTTTTCAATAACATTGACACCCATTTCTACCCATTTCTCCTTTCCTATTTCTCCTGAAAATGCTATATATTAAATTCTTAATCCTATAGAAACTGGAGCTATGTCTCTATTACAGCTGCTATGTCATATATTTACATGCTTCTAGCTGTTCAATTTTGTTTTGAATGTTTAGGCATTCTCATACATATTACTCCCACTTATTTTTTAAAACATTGTCCTTTGTTCTTTTTCCTGGTTTATTCATTTATTTTTTTTTTATCCCTCAGCCCTTCTACAACTCTGGGTGGGATTTTCCAGTCCCGTCAGTGGAGGGGCATCATGGTGGGTGGGATGTAAAAATGTGGAGAACAGCCCAAAGTGAATTTCCTGCCGGCAAAAAAATAGTTCACAATTTTCTGCTCCCAACTCTCATGACGGGTTGGGTAGTCCACTGCGTTATGTCGGGAATCACATTTGCATTGATTTAAATATCATGAATGCTCATTAAAAAGGCAGCTCATCAGAATCACATCCCTACTCGAGATCAAGTGGCCACACTGGCGACAAATTAGAATGGCATGATTCACGGCTGGATATAAGTGGCATGCACCTGGCGAGCACCACTTCACTCGTGACCTCGAGGCATGTTCGCCCACTTTCTGTAGCACTATGCTCATGAATGCTCTGACTCCATGCCAAGGTTGTGCAGGCAAGACCAGCGGGAACGCGAGGGGGGGCTCAGAGCCAAGGCTTACCATGCAAAACCAGTGGGAAGGTTCATTGGTCGGGGGGGTGGGTAGAAGGGGCTGGAAGTTAGAGGCTTGACTTGGGGGGTGTTGCTGAGACAAGACATAAGCAAGGGGAAGGGCTGAAAGGCAAGGCTTAACTTGGGGAGGATGACTGAGGAAGACAGCACAGAGACATTTGACTGTGAGGGGGGGTGGTATGAGTGGGGAAGAGAGCCCAGAGACATGATGGGGGGTATATGACTGGGAAGAGAGCACAGAGAAACATGACTTGGGGGGGAGGTGAGGAATGACTAGGAAAGAGAACACAGAGATGAGGGGTGGTGGGGGTTCTTCAAAGCTGGTCTGGTAGTAAAACCTCAGCAACAGCATTTTTCAAGCTGATCCAATGACTCAATTGAAAAATAAGTTATGAGAAAAATTGCTGGGGAGGGCTGTCAGGTCTTTTGGGAGGTGTCGGCTACTGCACTTGTATGCTGATTAAAGGGGTACTCTACTAATTTCTGCTTTACCAAATGGAGAGGAAGGCAAAGCTGAGACATGTTAGGAACAGTCAAATGCCAAATTAGAGAATTTTGCACTTTAATTCATGTTTTATATTCTTGCAAGAGTATAAACCGAATTTGGGCCATTTTAGGATTGGCTTCCAAAGACCCTTTATCCCTCTTGTGGGAAATCCCAAGTGTCAGAAGGGACCAACTGAAAAGGGTCCATGGGCCAAAATGCACATACCCCATGGTCCTAGCAACTTTAAACCTTGCAGCTAGCATTTTAAGAACTTGAAGGCCCCCTGTTATAATCCCATCTGATGTTACTACTGGAGAAGTCAGGTCCCAAGATGGAGTCTGGCTTAATAGATCCTAACTTTTATTTATTTTTTGTTTAGAAATGTAGAGGGCGGCTCCTGAACAGAGTCACAGGAGTCTGCTGATGAACTTTTAACAAAAGAATAAAGCATGTATTAGACAAGAAAGGATGAACTATACTACACTACTCCTTCACCTCAACTATACCTTTACAGATATATACAACCTCATAAAGATAACACAGTTACAAAATCTATCTTATAATCTAATGTTCATAGTACGTATACAGCCCATGTAAGCATATAGGTAAACAGTGGTCAGACACACCATACTCCAAAATCAAGTTTTTGTGGATTTCTCATCAACCCATCCATCCCAATCCCATAGACGCTTGTTACACTGTGAGCCAATTGATCTCACTGAAACTCTGTCTTTATCATGAGTGTTTCCAATCTCCACACTCGAAGAAATTGCCTTGGAATTCTCCCCCAAAAGGCACTTTCTCTCGGATGTCTTCAACGAGGATCCACCTCCAGGGTTTTGAGCTCTCCTTCCAATGTTCCTTCCTCTAGATCACTTTGTGCATTCAAGCATCACTTTGCACAAGTGCTCTCTTAGATTTCAGCCATGCCTACAGATCACCACTGTTCCAAAAGACTCTACTAAGGAGTTACCAACTTTTGGCTGTATTTTCAAATCTTCTGGCTTCTCTCAAGCCCACTTTGCTTTAATTCTGCTCCCTGAAGCTCTGTCTCTTTAATTCAGAATCTTTTCCTCTACTCCTTACTTTTAATTTCATTTGACAGGACCTTTTTCAAGTTCCTGTTCTTTTCCTTTGACTTGACTGTCTTCTTGGGACCTCTTTCTGTCCCACTCCTTGGTTTTGGGACCTTTCTTCTTTGGTCTTTGGGACCTGCTCCCTGCAGCTTCCATCCTGTTTCTTCTGGCACTTCCTTCTGAATACCATTCTCTGTGGAGCTGCAGAAGGTTACCTGACCTTCTTTTCTTGCTATTTCACTTTCACAGCTTGTTTGTCCTTTTGCGTGGATGTGCAGGAACAGTTTCCAGCTAAAAAAAAAGACAAGAAACAAACTGCGCAGAAGACGTGAACATGCACAAACCACACATGTGCAACCATTCTCCAGCCGGCACATGAGTAGATACCGTCAGGGCCTGCTGGGAATGAGGTTGTTTTAAAAGGTAAGTTTTTCTTTTCATTTTTTGCCTTTGGGGTTTGTTACACTCACCCCCCCCCCTACAAAGCTTTCATGAGTGCAAGTTGGGGCTACTATGTAATCCAAAGGATACAGTCTGTCAGTGCCCTGACTGAGGCTTCTCTTGCCTGGCAGAGCTCAGTTAGATCCAAGCCCCTGTGTCAAAGCCCTGTCATGCCTGTGTCAGGGATGGGGGTGGGGGAGAAATGGTTGGGTGGGCAGGCTAGTGGAACTAAGTGGGGATGAAAGTGACCCATGGGCTCCACGCTAGCTTCCTAGTTAGCGACTGGAAGGTGACCATTGCAGGCTTATGTTCATTCACATTTCTATTCAATGTTTCTGTAGACACAAGCACGTGCCTCATGGATGGAGCAGGCAACATTGTAATGAGGCAATTAAGAAGGAGGAGAAGAAGGGCCTGTGGCCATCAGGCCGGGCTAGCAGGGCTCCCTCAAGAGCTAGAAGCTGAGACTGACAGAGCTATTGAACAGAGGGATCTTGCAAGACCAATGGTGTGCAGAAGACACCTCTCATACCTCCAGATGAGTGAGAAACAGTGTTGTAGACATCCTGGCATGTCTAGGGAAGAGGTGGCTAACATCTGCAACATTCTCCGGGAGGAGCTGACGCCATGGGGACTGGGAGGCCATCCATAGCCAGTGACTCTAAAAGTGACTGCTGCTCTGCAATTCTTCGCAAGTGGCTCGTTTCAGGGCTCCACTGAGGACCACTGTGGGATTTCTCAAGCATCTGCTCACAAATGCATTCGAGAGTTTACGGATGTCCTATTTAGTAAAGCCTGCAATCACATCCAATTTGCCCTAGATGAAGCCAGCCAGGCTGCCAGAGCAGTTGGATTTGCAGCAATCTCCGGATTCACCCAGGTGCAAGGTGCTCAACTGCACTTATGTGGCTTTAAGAGTTCCCTGGCTGTAGCCACTACAATTCAGCAAAAGGAAAGGGTTCCACTCTCTCAATGTGCAGCTGGTCTGCAACTGCCAGAAACAGATTATGCCGGTATATACAAGACACCCTGGAAACTCCCACGACTCATACACCTTGATTCACTCGCAGGTGCCACAGATCTTCAAGGGCCCTCAGCACACCCAGGGTTGACTCCTAAGTGACAAAGGCTACCCACAAAGGATGTGGTTGATGGTGCCTGTTCAATGGACACAAAGTGCCTCAGAGGAGACATATAAAGTTGCTCATTCTGCAACATACTCATTGATTGAGAAGACCATTGGTATCACGAAGGTGAGTCGGCAGCGCGCCTGCCGACAATTAAAAAGCCTAATAGGGCCATTAAAAAGGTAATTAAAAGAAATGTCTTGCTGCCCGTCCAACCTTACAGTTGGCGGGCAGATGAAAAAGCCAAGCAGCCTTTGCATTTTTTTAGAAACCCTTATCCACAAGCGGGATGAGGTTTCCAACAGCAAATAAAAATAAAATAAAAATTTTAAAATGTAATTAATGACAGATTCACATGGAGGGGACATGTTTTATAATATTTTAGAGTCTCTATTTTTTTATTTTGAAAACTGTTCATCTCCCTGAAGCAGCTCTGTGCTGGCAGCGCTGAGCGCTGCTGCTCGTGTTTCACACTGGGTGTGTCTTAATTGGTCCAGCAGCGTGAAATCAGGGTCCGGCCCCGATTGCAGGCAGTGGTTAGCTTCCCAAATGCCCCTGCCCGCCGAGCCCACCCGACGAGGGAAAAATCCTCCCCTAAGGATCCAGCATGGTCCCCATATCTCACCCTACACATATTCCTTGCATGGCCACCACTCAGCCTTTAAGCTTAAAAAATGTTAGACTGAACTAACGCTAAATGCTCACAAAATTCACATTTATTTTACTTACTTCACTAAACTTTAATTTTAGAAACAAAACCATGTCCAACGATACCTCAGGGATAAAATCCTGCTGAGGTTAAACTTGATCATCCAACTGGCCTTTGCATTCGACTGGCCTTTCCCAGCATGAGGCTAAACTCTCACTACTCAGTTCAAATATTTACAATGGAAACCTCTCCCCAGCTTTCCACCTGAGAGTAAAATATAAAATAAACTGTCTCCTAATGGATCAGTTTGCAAAGGCACTGTGCAGTTTGGGGCAGAGTCATACAATCAGAAATATCCCAAGTTCAACATTAGTCTGTGCTGTGCAAGTGGATCTCAGCAGTTTGCAAATGGTGGACTGGAACTAGGATGAGCAGAGTGCCATAATTTATTGTCACCAATACAAAAGCAAAATACTGCAGATGTTGGAAATCTGAAATAAAAAACAGAAAATGCTGGAAATACTCAGCAAGCCTGGGAGAAACAGAGATAACATTTTAGTCACAGATCTATCTGCTAACTATTTCCAGTGTTTTCTATTTTTATGCCAACACTCATTGCGCAACTTTATAAAGAATGACCACTTAAGCAGAGTTGAGGAAGGTAGCCAGTGCCTATAAAAGTATACCCAGCATAGTCAGCATTGTGAGTAGAGAAAGGCAGGCAATTGGCAAAGTAAACAAGAGTAGAGAAATTAAATCTTTTTCAATATACAAAGCTCAAGAAAAATCTACAAGTTAACTGGGATAGCTTAGTATTAAGTGGGGGTTACTCTGGTTGCCAATATAAACAAAACTTCGAAAGTAAAACGTTGGAATTTCTTAGTTGCTTTGAATTTCCTACGCTTCTGACCAGACTGAAATGGTGATGAACCCAGCAACACTGAGTAAGTCATGTTCGAACAATTGGGTTTGTAATATTTGTCTCAACAATCTTTCCATAAGTTTGTACATGCAGGATCTGTTCTTGAATTAATCCATTGAAGTACATTTACACTAAAAAATTGATAGGTGCTTAAACCTGGAATATTGAAAACAGAATCACGAATGATGTTGTCTTGATGCTGCAGTGTGTTGGTGCTCCAAGATGGTTTTATTTTGGTGTCGGTGAAGATTTTATGCTATTGGTACACAAAGCACAGATCTTGTCTGATTATTAACACTCGAGAGTTGTGAGATTTGTACAGCTGCCAGAAAGAGTTATTGAAAAATTGTTACATCACAGAATGGTAGGATAAGGTTTCCAGCTCTCAATTTTCCACATTGCGGTCTGAATTTCATTGATGCCATGAGGGGAATTTGGAAAAAGAACTGAGGAGGGTTAAGTAAGGAAGCAAATGTGTTGCCAGGCTAAAACCCATTCTGTACTTGAACATTATTCAAAGATTAATAATTATAGATAGCAAACTCATTTGCATGCCCTTTCCATCACTGCTGCATTATTTTGAAGGTTGACTATATTAAAACTATGGGAATCATCATTGTTAATATATTACAAAATTACTTGATAAACAATTTATCTGAGTTCACATCAAAATAGTTTTACCTTTGTAGCCAAGTCGAAACATGCTTCTTAGTCTAGAATGGACAACAAATTACCTTCACAAAAGAAACAACCCTGAGTGCTGCTACTTTACAATAATTTAACATAAGCCTAGGATAAAACAATGATTGACTCTGAGTTTATGCAAGTAAATAAATAAAATACAGCAATGTTTTATAGGTCTCAGACATGACCGCTCAAACATCTTTAAGAATATTCAGGCAAGAACAAAATAAGAAAAGGTAATTTCAGCATATTTTCAACAGACTATCACAAATACTCACCATCTTAATGAATCTCATGGGGGCGGGGGACATGAATAATCAAAAACAATATTTTCAAGAACATGGAAAACGTTCTCCTAGATCCCCATTGGAAATCCCCAACTGATCCATCTATGCCATTCTTTTTCTCTGTTCAAGTTTGTTTCTCTTTCTGTTGCTTCCAGTAAATTTTCTGAGTCTGTACTGACAGTCACTTACACAGGTTCAGAAAATGTTCACTTTTATCTACCATGTTATGAGGACATGTCAGGATCTCTCTGGATGGCCTTCCTCATTTGTAACTAGCTTGTGATTTTACCCAAGGCTCATGGCAAGTTATAATGAGAACAGAAATGCTGGGCTTGGAGTCTCCATGGATTAAATAGGACAGATCCAAGTACAAATGTAAATGGAGTTTGAAAAATGATCACTGCTTTTGAAAATTATTTCTGCAATGAAATATAGGTATAAATCACATCACCATATTCAACTGGTGAATTGATTAATGTCTTGCCTTCATTGAATAGGTTGGTCTAATTCCAAAGAGTTTCACTATAATTTCACATTGTACACTTCCATTGCATACCAGCTATCTGGATTTTTATCCTGAAGCTGATTGAGCAGATAATATTGATGCAAATCATAAAATGCCAACAATGCTCACATAGAAAAACACTTCTGAAATCAAGCATTAACTAAATTAACTGGATATCCTAAACATAATTTTTAAAAATTTGTTCATGGGATGTGGGTTGCTAGGCCAGCGTTTATTACCTTTGCTCAGAGGGCATTTAAGAGTCAACCACATTGCTGGTGGGTCTGGAGTCACATACAGGCTATACCAGGAAAGGACAGTGGATTTCCTTCCCTAAAAGACATTGGTGAACCAGATGGGCTTTTAATGACCATCGGCCATGGTTTTGTAGTTACCAGACTTTTAATTCCAGAATTTTATTGAATTCAAATTGCAGCATCTGCCATGGTGGGATTCAAACCTAGGTCCCCAGAGCATTACCCTGGGTCTCTGGAACACTTGTCAAATGACAACGCCACTATGCCACCACCTCTTCTTAATTACGTGAATGTTTTAGCACAGTGCATACTCAAACAACTAATTTCTATATTTTTCCTTTGGCAATCTAAGATATGATTCTGTCTCTGACCATTTTGCCAACCATAGATTATCAGCAGCAATTATCTAATTCAATCCGATCGCAGTGGAGGCAGACATCTTAATATGCAAAAAATATAGGAATTGCATGACAGTGCAAGGACAATATGTTTGTAACCTTCACAAAGACTTGCTTTGGTATAAGTTTCATGTACTATTGATCACCTCACAGAACCTGCAGAGCTGGGAATTGTTGAAAAACCATCTTCCTCACATGGCTAATAAGCAAAGAGCACGTAAGATGGGGTACAAAATAATCATGTATTTTATTACTTTTCTAGATTCATGCATTAATATTCAACCTTCTCCATTTGCTTTTAGAAATTAGAAGCACTTTTTAAAAGAATTTTCACACAAAATGTACTAAAATAGGAATAGGAAAAATAATTCAGAAATTAGTCTATTAAACCCTTTGTCCTTGTGTCCCATTCAAATTAACTCTTTGAGTACTTCATTTATTTGCTGTTTACAAAAAATGTTGATCTATGCATCAGATGTGGCCATGATATAATAGAAGTTTAGATTATGTTTGAAAGTGAGGAGGCAGTTCAATCTGAAGCCAGGGTGTTATATTTGAACAAGGAAATTATCAAGATATGAGGGGAAAATTGGCTGAGGTGGATTGGGAAAATACATTAAAAGGTGTGACAGTACATTGGCAATGGACAGTCTTTAAAGAATTATTACATTGTTTACATCAATTATACATTCCTTTAAGGCACAAAAGCCCAAAAAGAAAAACTGCATATGATACATATATATGTATATGATTAAAAGAAAAAGCTTATAAATTTGCCAGAAATAATAGCAAACCTGAGGCTTCGGAGGATTTTAGAATACAGCAAAGGAGGACCAAGAAACTGATAAAGGTAAAATAGGATACGACTGTAAACTAGCAAAAAACAAAAATGGACTTTAAAAGCTTTTATAGGTATGTAAAAAGCAAACATTTGGCTTAGACAAATGTGAGTCCATTACAGGCAGAGTCAGGAGAATTTATAATGGGGAATAGAGAAATGGCAGAGAAGCTAAGTGATTACTTTGTGTCAGTCTTCACTGAGGAATATACAAGAAATCTCCCAGAATTAGAGATCGAAGGGAGTAGAGAGAATGAGGGATTGAAGGAAATTTGTGTTGGTAAGAAGATTGTATTGGAGAAATTAATGACTGAAGGTTGATAAGTCCCTGGTACTTGATGATCCACATCCCAAAGCGTTGAAAGAGGTGGCTATGGAGATAGTGGATGTAGTGGTGATCATCTTCCAAATTACTATAGATTCTGGAATGGTTCTTGCAGTTTGGAAGGTAGCAAATGGAAAATAGCAAACAGGGAACTACAGGCCTATTAGCCTTACATTAGTAGTAGGGAAAATACTATAATCTATTCTAAAGGATGTGATAACCGGACACTTGGATAATAATGATCTAATTGGGCATAGTCAATATGGATTTATGAACAGAAAATCATGCTTGATGAACCTGTTGGAGTTTTTTGAGGATGTTACTAATTGAATTGATAAAGGGTGGACGTTGTATACTTGGATTTTCAGAAGGCTTTTGATAAAATCTCTCACAGGAGGTTGGTTAGCAAAATTGAAGCATATGAAACAGGAGGTAATATACTGGCATGGATTAAGGATTGGTTAATAGGCAGGTAACAGAGAGTAGGAATAATCCGGTCATTCTCACATTGGCAGACTGTGACTAGTGGGGTAACATAGGGATCAGTACTCGGGCCTCAGCTGTTCACAATGTATATCAATGATGGGGGGACCAAATGTAAAATTTCCGCACATGGAATACACAAAATTAAGTGGGAATATATGTTGTGAGTAAGGTGCAAAGCGGCTTCAAGAGGATTTGGACAGACTTATTGAGTGGACAAGAACATGGTAGCTGGAAAAATGTGAGCATATCCACTTTGGTAGGAGAAACAGATGTGCAGAATATTTCCTAAATGGTAAGAGATTAGGAAGTGTAGATGTACAAAAGGACCTGGGGTTCTTATCAATAAGTAATTGAAAGCTAACATGCAGATGCAGCAGGCAATTAGAAAGGCTAATGGTATGTTAGCCCTTATCGCAAGAGGATTTGAGTACAGGAGTAGCGAAGCCTTGCTTCAATTGTATAGAACCTTGGTTAGATCGCACCTGGAGTACTGTGTGCAGTTTTTGTCCCCTTACCTTAGGAAGGATATTATTGCCATAGAGGGAGTGCAATGAAGGCCCACCAGGCTTGTTCCTGGGAAGGCAGGAGTGTCCTAGGAAGAGAGTGGGAAAAATGGGCCTGTATTCTCTAAAGTTTGGTGCAGGTGGGAATCTCTAAGTTTTAAACAAGTAATTAAGAAGGCTAATGGAATGCTATCCTTTATTACAAGAGGAATTGAACATGAAGATAGGGATGTTATGATTCAGTTATACAGGGCATTGGTGAGACAGCATCTCGAATAGTGTGTGCAGTTTTGTTCTCCTTATTTAAGGAAGGATGTAAATACATCAGAAGTGGTTCAGAGGAGGTTTACAAGATTGATACCTGGAATGAGGAAAGATTGGACAGACTGGGCTTTTTTCCACTGCAGTTAAGAAGAGTGAGGGGTAACTTGATTGAAGTATATAAAATCCTGAATGGTATTGACAAGGTGGACGTGGAAAGGATGTTTCCTCTTGTGGGTGAGTCCAGAACTAAGGGGCACTGTTTTAAAATTAGGGGTTGCCCTTTTAAGTCAGAGATGAGGAGAATTTTTTTCTGAGGGTTGTGTGGCTTGTGAACTCTCTGCCTCAGAAAGTGGTGGAAGTGGGGTCATTGAATAATTTTAAGGGGGAGGTAGGTAGATTGTTGTTAGGCAAGGGAATCAAAGGTTATCAAGGGTAGATGGGAATATGGAATTTGAAACACAAACAGATCACCCACAATTTTATTGAATGGGGGAGTAGGCTTCAGAGGCCAAATGGCCTACTTCTGCTACTATTTCGTAAGTCCATATGTTTTTCTCAAGCCATAATTTAGATTAGCACTCAGACTCTGATTTTGAACTTTAAAACTGCATGCCAGCTAAAAAGCCTAGTTTAACAGAAACTGCCTAGCAGCACAGCTATCTGTCAATCAACTGAAAGTGAATAGGTGTTAATCACTTCAGCAGAGAAAGCTGATTTATCAGGTGTAACTTGGGTGTGAGTCATCAGCTCTCAAAAAGTAGTCAGGTTTCTCTACCACACAAAGTATGGGAGCATAGTATGAGCTGAGGATGGAGTGCTTTGAGGTACGAGTGCTAACTTTGGAATTCATTGTAGGTGGAAATTTGGTGCAGGGGGGTGGGTGAAGGAGGTGTTACTTTTTATACCTTTTTTCAGCCTCCAGCAGTCTAAAGTCATGCTGTTTAGGTGGATTGGCTATGATAAATTGTCCCTGAGTGTGTGTCCTGTGATGGACTGGTGACCTATCCTGGGTATACTCCACCTGGCACCCATTGCTTGTCGGTATAGGCTGACTCCCTGCAACCCTGAATTGAATGGAGCAGTTCTGGAAAAGTGAGTAAGTGAATTCTGCTATACATGTTAGTATTCTTTCATGTTATTTTTACACTGTAAAGCCTGTTCATGAGATTAAGCAATTAGGCAAGATCTGGACACTCAACCAAAATCAATTCAATTTTTACAGTATCTGTAGGTTTTACTAGATTATATAATATTACAGCACAAACAGGTCAACCAGTTCTTGCATCTGCCCACCATGAATTCTGATTTGCAAACTACCTAGTCTAATCCTACTCTCTCACTTGCTCCCTACACTGTACACATTTTAGTAATCTTCTTTATTGAGCAATGAATTCCTTTTCAGATCAGATCTGTGCACACCTCGCCCCACACTACTACTTTCTTCAGTTGCCTTATACCAGTACCTCTTTTGTATGTCTTTCTGCTCCAGCCCTCTTTTCCCTGCCTCCGTTGCTGCTTAAAACTTGGAGCATCTTGACTTTTTTGCAGTTCTAACAAAAAGGTCATCGACCTGAAACGTTAACTTAGTTTTTCCCTCCACAGATGCTGTTTGACCTGCTGAGAATTTCCAGCATTTTCTGTTTTTATTTCAGATTTCCAGCACCTGCAGTATTTTGCTTTTGAATTAATTCCTTCTTATGGATTCAGCCTATGAAATGGTTTATGACAGAGAATACCATATTCAAACCACTCAAGTACATTTATTTATATATATATATATAAATATGTATATGAAATTCTAATCTCCACTTGAATTCCCCTATTTAAAATTTTATCTAAGAAACTCCACCCTTTAATACACAATGCCTGCTCTTTGAAATAGCTGACCAATTTAATCATATGCCTCAGCTTTTAACCCACACTCTGCAAATTCAAGTACATGTTCAATTGCCTTCTGAGAGTTCCCATGGAATCTGTTTCCAGGTGGCAGGTTCCAGGTGTTAGCAACTGAGAGAGAAAAATTTATCCTCATTTCCCCGTTACTTCTTTAGCCAATTATTTTAAATCTATATCCTTTGGTTATTGATCCACTTGCGCAAAGAAGCAGATTTTTCCTACCTTCTCTTCCAAAATCCCTCATAATTTTGAATTCCTCTCTGCTGTAAAGAGAACATTCTCAGCTTCTCAAAGCACAAAACTGAAATCCCTCATCCCTGGCATCATCCTGGTAAAAATCTATACCATTTCCAAGGCCATAACATCCTTTTTGAATTCTGATGTCCACAATTGTACTATTGAGTACCAGCTGATCCATAACCCGTGATTTGTAAAGTTTTAGCATGACTTCCTTGATTTCATGATGAATACTTCTGATCACAAAGGCAAGTATCTCATAAGCTTTATTAACCACCTTATTAACTTGCCCTGCCACCTTCAAAGTCCCTCTGCAACGGTTTTGGGTGGAAGATCTGAAGCAGAAGCCTTCAAAATACAGACTAGGAATAAGCAAGGCTGTGTGATAGCTCCTATAATCTACCTGACAGTGGCTCTTCACCTCATCAAAGATCAACTGCCCTCTGGTATCAGTGTTAAATTCCACCTAAATGGAAAACTCTTTAACCTCAGTTGCCTTTGTGCCAAAACTAAACTAACCTCCATAGACATACACGATCTAGAGTTTGCAGTGACTGCAGTGACATTATTCACTCTGCACTGGAATTGGAAGCTACTCTCGATCTCTTCAATTCCACATACAAGAAACTTGGCCTGTCCTTGAATATTGCCAAAACAAAACTCATATCAACCCACACCTGGTCAGCCAAATATTCCAGCTCCCATATATGTTGAAGAAGAGACTCTGGAATATGTTGAGTACTTCCCATAGCTTGATGGCCACCTCTCTTAAAATGACAAGGAAGTTCAACACTGGATCAGCTGCACCAGTTCAGTTTTCTACAAACTACGGCAGCGAGTGTTTGACAGCAAAGACACCCCAAATCAACAAAAGCCCTAGGGCAGGATTTTTCAGATGGTGGGGTTTCCCACTCCACCACCAAAAGAGGCAGCATTGCCTACCAATAACACTCCGAGTTTTAAATGGCTGGAGATGGGACCTCTGTCCTTACTCAGGAGCAAGTCTTGCCTCACTTTGGCCAATAGCTTTGTAGTCCCAGCAAGACCAGTAGCAGTGGTGGCCAGGACTAGGATTACAAGCAACCCCCAGATTCAAATCCCATAGTCCAAGTGTGGGTGGCCTCACGACAGTGTGAGGAGGTAAGGCCCAGGGAGGTGGGGAGAGAAGAATGGAGGCCTTGGAGATGCTGGGGAGAGGGAAATGAGCACTAACAGGGAGCAGACCTTGTCAGGGCTGGGGGGAGTTGTCCAATGTGGAAAGGAGGTTGTTGAGCAGGTGTTCCCCCTCCCCAACACCCTCCGAGCCCCTATCAGGGTGACTTGTTGGGCTTCTCCAGCCCTGAACTCCTCCCACCAAGCTCAAAATTGAGGCTGGGTGGGAAATGGCCCTTAAGTGGGCAATTAATAACTATGTTTTGGCCTCAAATGGGGCAATGACAAGCTTACCAGCCTAAGCCTCACCCATCCCTTGTAAATTTGTGGATAGGTAGAGGCAGGTAGTGGATTTTTAAAATTTATTTGTGGGATGTGGACATCACTGGCTAGGCCAGCATTTATTGTCCATCCCTAATTGCCCTTGAGAAGGTGGTGGTGAGCTGCCTTCTTGAACCACTGTAGTCCCTGTGGTGTAGATACATCCACAGTGCTCTTAGGGAGGAAGTTCCAGGATTTTCACAGAATTACAGAATTGTTACAGTGTAGGAGGAGGCCATTCAGCCCATCATGTCTGCACCGGCTCTCTGAGCATTTTATATTTGTGCCATTCTCCTGCCATTTCGCCATAACCCTGCACATTATTTCTATTTAAATAATCATTCAATGCCCTCTTGAATGCTTCAATTGAACCTGCCTCAACCACACTTCCAGACAATGTATTCCAAACCCTAACTACTCGCTGTCTGAAAAAGTTTTTTCTCACCTTACATTTGCTTCTTTTGCAAAACATTTTAAAACTGTGCCCACTTGTTCTCGATCCATTTATGAGCGGGAACAGCTTCTCCCTATCTACTCTGCCCAGACCCCTCATGATTTTGAAAACTTCTATCAAGTCTCCTCTTAGCCTTCTCCTCTCTAAGAAAAACAGACCCAACTTCTCCAATCTTCCCTCATAACTGAAGTGTCTCATCCTTGGAATCATTCTCATAAACCTCTTCTGCACTCTCTCTAATGTGTTCACATTCTTCCTGTTGTGTGGTGTCTAGAACTGTACACAATACTCCAGCTGAGATCTAACCAGTGTCCTATATAAGTCCATCATAATCTCCCTGGTCTTGTACTCTATGCCCCTACTAATGAAGCCTAGAATACTGAACAAAAATAAAAATACCTGGAAAAACTCAGCAGGTCTGACAGCATCTGCGGAGAGGAACACAGTTAACGTTTCAAGTCCATATGACTCTTCAACAGAACTAAGGAAAAATAGAAAAGAGGTGAAATATAAGCTGGTTTAAGGGGGGGTGGGACAAGTAGAGCTGGATAGAGGGCCAGTGATAGGTGGAGATAACCAAAAGATGTCACAGACAAAAGGACAAAGATGTGTTGAAGGTGGTGATATTATCTAAGGAATGTGCTAATAGGTGACATTAGGGTAGAAAGCAGGACGAGTAAAGTACAGATAGCCCTGGTGGGGGTGGGGTGAGGGGAAGGGATCGAAATAGGCCAAAAGGTAGAGATCAAACAATGGATGGAAATACATTTAAAAATAATGGAAATAGGTGGGAAAAAAAATCTATATAAATTATTGGAAAAAAGGGGGATCGGAGAGGGGGTGGGGATGGAGGAGAGAGTTCATGATCTAAAATTGTTGAACTCAATATTCAGTCCAGAAGGCTGTAAAGTGCCTAGTCGGAAGATGAGGTGCTGTTCCTCCAGTTTGCGTTGAGCTTCACTGGAACATTGCAGTAGACCAAAGATGGACATGTGGGCGTAAGAGCAGCAGGGTGGTGTGTTGAAATGGCAAGTGACAGGGAGGTCTGGGTCATGCTTGCGGACAGACCGAAGGTGTTTCGCAAAGTGGTCACCAGTCTGCGTTTGGTCTCTCCAATGTGGAGGAAACCGCATTGGGAGCAGCGAATGCAGTAGACTAAATTGAGGGAAGGGCAAGGGAAATGCTGCTTCACTTGAAAGGAGTGTTTGGGCCCTTGGACGGTGAGGAGGAGGAAAGTAAAGAGGCAGGTGTTGCACCTTCTGCGGTAGCATGGGAAGGTGCTGTGGGAGGGGGTTGAGGTCTAGTGGGTGATGGAGGTGTAGGGTGGACCCAGAAGGAACGATCCCTGCAGAATGCTGCTCGGCGTGTGAAGGGAAGATGTGTTTGGTGGTGACATCATTCTGGAGTTGGCAGAAATGGTGGAGGATGATCCTTTGAATGCGGAGGCTGGTGGGGTGATAAGTGAGGATAAGGGGGACTCTATCATGTTTCTGGGAGGGAGACGAAGGTGTGAGGGTGGATGCATGGGAGATGGGCCGGATACGGTTGAGGGCCCTGTCAACTACCGTGGGTGGAAAACCTCGGTTAAGGAAGAAGGAGGACATATCAGAGGAACTGTTTTTGAAAGTGGCATCATCAGAACAGATGTAACGGAGGTGAAGGAAATGAAAGAATGGGATGGAGTCCTTACAGGAAGCTTTTTAGCCTGGGGAACTCCACTACAAACCTTCATCCAGCCTGAAAAATACCCATTAACTATTACTCTCCATTTCCTATCTCTCAGCCAATTTTGTATCCACGTTGCTACTGTCCCTTTTATTCCATGATCTATAACTTTCCTCACAAGTCTGTTGGGTGGCACTGTATCAAAAGTATTTTGGAAGTCCATATACACCACATCAACGGCTTTGCCCTCATCAACCATCTTCAAACCATCTTTCCTCTTCAAAAAACTCCAGCAAGTTAGAGACATGATTTACCTTTAACAAATCCATGCGGACTCTTCTGAATCAATCCACATTTTTCCATGTGACCATTAATTCTATCCTGAATAATTGTTTCTAGAAGTTGCCCCACCACCGAAGTTAAACTGACTAATCTGTAATTGCAGGGCAGATTTTTATGCCCTTGTTCAAAAAAGGTTGTAATGTTTGCAATTCTCCAGTCCTCTAGCGCTTCCCCCAAAACCAGGGGACATTGAAAGATTATTGCCAGTGCCTCTGCAATTTCTACTCTCACTTCTTGCAAAATTCTTGGATGCATCTCATTTGGTCCAGGTGCCTTGTCAACTTTAAGTAACAGCAACTTATCCAATACCACCACTTTTTCAATTTTAAACCCTTCTAGAGAATGAGTTTCCTTCTCTGTCACCATGGCCTGGGCAGCATTTACCTTGTAGGTAAAGGCACTTGCAAAGTATTTATATAACACCTCAGCCATGCTTCTTGCCTCTATGTGTAAATCCCCCTTTTTGGTCTCTAATTGGCCCTACTCTTCCTTTTACCACTCTTTTACTATTGATGTGCTCATAGAATACTTGCAGTGGCAAGGTCACCTGTGGAATTTTACAGGTCTTCCCCCCCTACCTGCAAACCCACTGATGGCGGACCAAAAAAATTCTGCCCTCTGTGCACTGAGTTGTTATTGTTCACCATGCTCCTGTATTGCAGTGGGACCTGAACTGCGTATCAGATCTTTCTTCGTTCCTTGTGCCTCTACCTCCTCTTCCCCACCAGCCGCTTACGCCCCACAGGCCTGCACATTGCCGGCCGCTTAGCAAATTTTCTCGGCTTGACTGCAGTCCCCTTTCGGGGCCTCTTTGCCGCCGCTTTCTTGGCCCGTTTGGCCGCCGCTCTCTTCGGGGCTGTTCTCTTGACCATCGGCGCTTTCCTCTTGGCCCCTCCTTTGGTGCTGTCCTCGGCCTCTCCTTTCTCTGGTCCGCCTTCCTCCTTTTCCTGCTACTCCAGGTGGAGGGAGGCCGAGGAGGTGCCGGCCCCGCTCTCAGCCAGGGATCCCTTGTTGGCCATGGTGCTGAGCGGCTGGTTGGGCCGGGTGCCACCGCTGCCCTTCTCCAGCTCGTAGCCGGAGGCTGAGATGGTTTTCTTCAGGGCGCCCAGCTTGGCCGCCTGGCGCTCTGCAACAGTAACAGGAAAGCCACCTGCCCAGGCAAGAAACTGCTTTTTCTTTTTCAGCTGTCCATTGTTGCAGTACTGACGATCAGACTGGATGTGTCCAATCTTGACCTTTGGATCCTGCTGAACTGTGTATCAGTGACACATCAGAGTGCTGGAGAAATTCCATCAGCAGTACTTCTGCCGCATCCTCTAGATTCAATGGGAGGACCATCAAACAAATGCTAGTGTTCTTCTTGAAGCCAGCATTCAGGCAAAACTCTGCAAAAATCATCTCCAATAGACTCTGTCCAGATAGCCAAAAACCTTCTCCCCCGACGGGTCCTACTCTTTCAACTCTCAAAAAGGTCAGTGTTCCAGGGGAGGACAAAGAAAAATTTCAAAGACACTGAGGCTTTCCCTCAAGCACCATTGACATTAATGGCCTGAGGAGCGTACTACCAATCATTCAAAATGGTGACAACTTGCCCATCAAGCTGCATCATGCTTTGAGTTCCAACACTTTAATGAGGCAGAGTGGCAGCACTCTGGATCTCACTATCTCATAAGATGTCCTGCCCCATGGGCCCATAGATCTGGAGGTCAAAATTGGCCTGTTCAGTCATAAGATGATCTATGGCAGAAACACATGACCCCGAGTCAACGTCATCCTTGGATGGAGGGACAGCTGATGACAACTTGCCCAGCCACCTTCAAAGTCTTTTCACCCTTGCACCTAAATCAAAATAGTACTGCTTAGATTATCCTATCTCCTAAAGCACATTTCACACTTTTTCACATTATATTGCATCAGCCATATGTCCTCCCATTGCACTCATCTGTCTATATCGTCCTGAATTTCTTATATGTAATGGGCTCAGACAGTGATAGTCAATCACAGGAGAAACTCACCATTTTCTTATTCAGTTTTAGCAGAAGGCACTAAACAGTAATTAGAAATGGACACCCAGCTTAATATTGTTTCTTCTAGCCCAGTGTGGACCAATTGTAACCATGAACTGCTAAACGCACAGATATAAAAGACCACCAATTAAACTTGTGATCTTCTAAGTACAAAATTGTACAGTGCCATTAGTTATCACTCCATTGGAGAGATCTCCTACAGAATTCTAAATAGAATAAGTAGACACACAATATTAAAGAGCAGGACGAGTTCCTCATTAGGCACAGAACATTATCTGGAAGAGATCTCTGCTATTCTGCACCACTGGGAGTTCTTTGGTGTCTGATGGAAGTTAGCAGCTAGAAGCAATGAAGAAAAAAAGTTAAATAAATTCAGGATCGGGTTATTGAGGTGACTATTCTGGTTTTTCTGCTGTTTTAAATTCACTACCAGTAATGTGGGCTGATTTTCAGTCATACTTAAACTGGCATCAGTAGATTATTATAAGTGGAATTGCCAACAAAATAGTGCTTACTTAACTATTTGCCACGAAAGGATTCAACACAATAATTATGGATCACTGCATGCTAAATAGAGATATCACTTATGCCATTATTCAGTAGCAGATTCTATCTGAATAAACTAGATTGTCATTTGTAAGAACATTTTTGGGCATGCATTCTCAGATCATGACAGAGGACTTGACAGCGCTATCAATTTAAGCTATTTGCATCAAGATGAAATAAAGAGCTGAAGACAGCACAGCACAGAGGAACTGAAACTTACTGCACCCGTTTTGTGCAGGATTACACTCATTTTCCACACTGGAAGTTCCCAGATTGTTTTCCAGCATTGTTTGGATCATTCACACCCCTCTTCACAACCAGAGAAACAAAAAAAAAGGAACAGGTGGAAAACTGCTTGCACATGTGCGACTCAGCTTCTCACCTGGAAAAGAATATGTAGGAAAACCACAGGAAGAAGAAAATAAAACAAAAGAAAAGCAAAAAGAATATGAATTACATAGGATTGTGAAAGATCCCATGACGTTATTCAAAAGTAGGGGCTTCTCCTGCTACCCTGGCCAACATTCTTCTCTCAACCATGACCACCAAAAAAGATTATTTACTTATTCAGGACATTTGCTGTTTGTGAAACATTACTGTGATCAATTGTCTGTTGTGTTTGCTCACATCACAAGTGACTTCACTATAAATGTAATCTGTTGGTTGAAAAGTACTTATGGCTGGCATAAGGACATTAGGTACTATATCATTTCAAGTATGTGTCTTTAGGTGTGGGAATGTTCTTCAGAGCTAAAGATTTTATTACGGTATGAAGAATCCAGAACAAATTAATTAAATCTTGATACTCCGCTTGCAGCACTGTACTTTTAAGCATTTGGCTCAAATTCTTTGCATGTAATTATCTGAATAATATATAAACATGCAGTCTTAAAAACCCAAGACCCCAGCATTTTAAAAGAAACTGGATTCACTTTTATCAGCTGGTCTGCATTCCTGCTGTTACTTGGCTCCCTCTCGTGTTCAAATATGTTTTTGGATGCATCAAGTGTCAGTACAATCATCCCTTACAGAGAGCCAAAATATTCAAGCAGGCAGACACATAAGCATATGCTATTCCACTAAATAAACTTTAAAAATACAAGGAAATTTTGCTTTTTGCCTCCAATACTTGTAGTGGATCATGTATGAATAAATATTGAATTTAATCTACCTATAACAAACTAAATCAATTAGTTAAAAAACTAAAATTTAAGTTACATTTAATAAATATAAGCTAATTAATTAAATAAAACAGGTTTATATAGGGATGGCAGTGTGTGGGGCACCACAACTGCAGCAAATGAGAGTTTGTGAAGAGCACGCCATAAGTGTCATAATTTCGAGAAACTTCAGCTCAGTGGTGTAGAGCTGGGGCCTAAGGTGTACATGATGCACGAAATCAGCAAAGAGGAAAGAGATACTTGGACACATTGATCCAGGGGGTAGTAAAACCCCTTAGATTAGGACTTAACTTTGATCTGGTTTGCAGTCAGGGACTATGAATTAGGCAGGTAAGGGGACTCCAAGTGAAGTGCCTTTGCCCTATCCAACAGGTAGGAGGTTCCTGGTGCCTGTGTGGATAACAGCAAAGTCTGCACGATGAATGAGCAGCTAACCATCGCTCTGTGGTGCAGGTCATTCCAGTCAGAAGAGTGAAAAGGAACGTGGTAGAACAGAAGAGAGCATAAAACAGAGCAAGTGTAGATTGTATGGTTGATCTTTTGTCTCAACTCCTCACTCCCATTACCCATATCCCTTGAGTCCCTGAGACCAAAAATTGATCTGAGTTTTGAATATACTCAGTAATGGAGCATCCACAAACCTTTGGGATAGAGAATTCCAGATACACAAACTCTGAAGAAATTTCTCATCTCAGTCCTAAATGCTTGGTCCTTTATCCTGAGACTGTGTCCCCATGTTCCAGATTCCACAGCCAGAGGAAACAACCTCTCAGTATCTACCCTGCTAAGCCCCTTGCACGTTTCAATGAGATCACTTCGCATCCTTCTAATTCCCAACACTCATTGGCCCAATTTACTCAGTCTCTCCTCAAGAAGCATACAGTGATTTTTCGTCACACTCCCTCCAAAACAATACCCTTCCTTAAATATGGAGACAGAAACAGCGCACACTACTCCAGGTGTGGTTTCACTAAAACCCTATGCAATTGTAGCAAGACTTACTTGTTCACATTCTCCAATCACCTTGCAATAAAGTCCAACATGCTGCTTGCTTTCCTAATTGCTTGCTGTACCTGCATACTAATTTTGCATTCCTTGTACGAGCACACCTCTCTCTGAGCTTCAACATTACAAGCTTCATGACTTTAAAAAAAATTCTGCTTTTCTGTTGTTACTGCCTCACACTTCCCCATATTATAGTTCATCTGAAACCCTGTTGGCGGCTAACTTAACATGACCAAATCTCTCTGCAGCATCTTTGTGTTCTCCTTGCAGGGTGGGGGGGGTTTAAAATGTTGTATTACTGGTGTGGCTCCATCAGAGGATTTCTGCCCCATGGTGAGTCTAGGCCTAGGGGGCAGAGTCTAAATATTACAGCTCTCACCAACACAGGGCATCCCAGAGTGGCTTACAGATAATAAGTGTTTTGAAATGTAGTTTGTGTAACATAGGAATTGCAAACAAGCTCCCACAACCATGTGATAATGACCAGATTTTTGTGATGGCGATTGACAAATAAATGTCAGTTAGGACATCAGGGAAAACTTCCTGCTCGTTTACAAAATAGTACCATGGGATCTTTTACTTCCACCTGAGAGGACAGGGCCTTGGTTTAAAATATCATCTGCAAGACAGAACCTCCAACACTACAGCACTCCTTCAGTACTGCAATGGAGCATCATCCTAGATTTTTTTGTATTCAAGTCCTGAAGTGGGACTTGAAGCAAGGCAAGAGTGCTACTGAGTGACAACTGATAATGCCTTTAGTTAGCAAAAATTGAAGGGATCTGGAGTTAGATCACATCAGCCACGATCTCACTAACCTCAAAAATAGGTTTGAGGGTCTAAATAGTCTACTCCTGTTCCAATGTTCCTATAGAGGGGTTACTAAATTAGTCTATTTTAATGTACTATTTTGAAAACGACGACCATCTTCAGGAAAATTACCAAGATTTGTTTTCAGCACCAAGGATAAAGGGAAGACATTTATAGTACTGCTGGCTATCGTTAACAATGGAATCCTTAACGTGGCATCAAATGTCAAACTGAGCCACAGGACAAAAAACGTGCTTAGGAATGTGCTCATGCTTCTCTTGATACATGCTAATTGGAGGCTGGGAGATGCAGGGGTATAGCAAGAACAGAAGAGCATCAGTTCAGAAACAAAATCTCGGCATCACTTTGCCAAAGATCAAATACAGTTCATCATGGTTCACAAAAGAAAAAAAACTAATAAAAATCCAAATTATAACATTTCAGCTGTCAATCAGACCTTCCCCATTGGTGATGGGTTAATTCGGTGTCCTATTATTTCACACATGGCACTTCCTAAAGTTCCTAGATTTTTTTGTATTCAAGTCCTGAATTTAAATCAATACATGAGCTAGATATCAGACTGCTAACTCTCCAGCTTTCATTGGGGGGAGAAGTCAAGAAATATCTATTGAAGGCAATCAATTATAGTTTACGTAGATTATTTGTCTGAAAAGGGCACTGGAGATTGAAGTTGCCTGCTCCACATGACCAGCTCCTTCACCAACCCTGGTGGAATTGATGACTCCAAGTTTTTCTGCCACAAACTTACGGAGAACAACTGGAAGATAATCTGGCACAAAAATTTCTCCCTTGTTCATCACCACAGTTTATCACATTCTCCGTTTGTGGGATGAATGTTACAATCAGTTATAGATGTGTTAGAGAACATATTATTGTTGGTGTGCATCTTATAACATAAAACCATTCCATCCATGTTCAAAGTAATAATTAGATAATAGTTGTGCTTTCTTCATTTAAGATTCATGTCAGTCAAGAGAGGCAGAAAAACAAGTCGACATCTTCTCCATGACCTATAATGTTAAAAGAAGCTTGGGAACATTTCTATCCTTACTAGTAGTGAGATTGTTGGCTGTTTCGCAAGATATAGAATTCTTTCAGCAATAATCACCTTTGATCCCTCAAACTCAATTTTAGCTTCTGGTCTTACATTTCCACATAGGTGCCAACCATTGGAAAGTTAGGATGCCAGCCTCCTTGTTTCAGAAGATAGTGTTTATCACACAATTTATTGGAGTCTTTCTTCCCACCTCTTGCCTTCTCTCCCTTCCATAGCAGGAAAATTACACATTCTAATTAGCTCTGATGTTGTTGCAATTAGCAAAAAAAAGAGCAGGCAAAGCTCTTTGATTTTTAGTGCAAGTGGAGAGCCATGTCTAGGAGTGGAATTAACCCACAAGGCCAGGATTTATGGTGATTAGAACAAAGCAGAATCAAAGACAAAAAAAAAAACACATTTATTGACTGCAAATCATTTCAACCTGTCTTATTTTCCTAAACAATCACAGCAAGCCATTTAAACTTCATGTTTGCTTGAACTAATACAGTCATTTTTCATAGATCAATACAATCAATTAATGTACAGACTCCTGAGGTGGTTGTAGTGTAGACTGTAGGTCTCTCAGATTAGACACAATGATTTCAAGAACTGTTCATTTAATGGATTAGGGATGGGGAGTGAGAAACTGTTCCATAAGGGTTTTTAAAGGTGGATTTTTTTTTTGCTGTGGAGATGCAACACAAAAATGTTATTCCACAAATCTGGTTAATTCAAAAAGAACAGTGCTTATAGCCAAGAAATATAAAGAGCTGTTAAATCGGTCTTGAGAAATTACTTATCCCTCACCCACTGCCAATCAGTTTTTATAGATCACTTTCACATAGTTGCAGCATCAAGTTATAGAGATGAACTACTCTTTCACCATCTCTGAAGGAAGAATCAATCCGACGATGGTGATCACTTGTAAAGCAGAGGTTGAAGAATAAAATGAAAATACACACAAGCCAATAGGTAACCTTCTTGTTTCCAAATTAACACACGAAAACAAGATTTGGCATCATTGAACTCTCAGACCGCATATTTAGAAATTGCAACAGTAAATACAACATTCTAGGTATAACTAGATCATATCTTAAACAGCATCAACTCTTATTTATTCTGAGCTAGGAAGGAAATCTCAAGGTTATTAAGTCATTTCACTGGGAAGAGATGCATTGAGATAATGCTTTAAAATTAGATAATGAAAGTAGTAAGGGAGATTGAAATAAACAAGCTAATTCGTATCAGTGAACTTATGACTGGAGGATACAATCAAAAAGCTCATGGGAATCAAGCAAGGTTAGAGGTTAGATTTTTCTCAAGGTGCAATAAAGGAAGTTCAATTTGTGGAGATGAGAAAATATTGCAAATAAGTTTGCTTAAGTATTGGAAAAATTACCATTGCCATTTAAGGTCCAATTGCATTAGAGATATGGAGTTTTATCAATCCAGACCAACTGTGATTAGGTGGTTCAGCATTAATGCCATCAGAAGGAATCGAAATCGGGTAGCAACAAGTTTAAAACTGCTGACAATAAGTGTCTACTGAGGGCAACTGATTGGATGAAGATGATCAACACAGTGATTAGCTCCAAGGAAGGAAATTGAAGTTGAAAAATTGAGCTCTCATTTATCCAAATGATGAACAACATTTGGGTTTATTAGCTTAATGGCCCAATCTCAGTTTGGTGGATTTTCCAGAAACCAACAAAATGCTTTGGAGTAATAGCTCGCGACAAAATGGAAAACGGCAAAGCATTTCCACAGCATTTCTAACCCCACTGTTTGGATTTAATTAAGATTCCCAAACTGCACATAGCAATTCAGGTCCAACCAGAGGGGGGAGGGGGATTAGACTGAGGGGGATTTTTTTTCTAAAACAGGGAAATTAAGCTGAAGGGGCAAAAACACAAACCGGATGCTACTAGAAAATTGCAGAACCAAGGTAAAAAAAAAAGTAGTTTAGAAAGTTTAAGCTTACTGTTCCCTGGAGAAGGAAATGAAAGTATCAGAGTTATACCGGCTAACTACATTATATGGCTATAATCATCACTGCATTCTTTTCCTCAGTCAAGTAAATTTAGATACAAATTTCCCTTTTGTTCACAGACTCAAAAGGGCTTTCAAAGGTACTTCTAATTCCCTTAAAAATAAGAAAAGAAAGCAGCCTAAGATTCTCACTGGTGCACTCTCCTTTCAGTTTAAGGCGCAACAAGACTTTCAGAACACATGCAATTAGCAACTGGGATGTGTTTTGTGGTTCTTTCCATCTTGCTCTTAAATTCACCACCTACTTTTTTAAAATAACATCAGGCTGTTCAGTTCTATTATTCCCCCAAGCTAAACCAACAGCAACAGATGGCACTGATTGAACCAAATAAATATACAAAACTAGTCAACTCCCAAATAGTCTACTGCATTAATTTGTAGCTGGTTCAACCTTTGCAAACAACTTTACATTATGAAAATAAATCAGGCCCAGATGAAAACTCAATCATGGCTTCAATCTTGATCAGTAACCTTTTGTGGCATTTTTGTCCAATGTCTGTTTCTACAGTCTACACCAAACCAATAAAGAAATTGAAAGGAACATTTTACATTGCAATTAAGTTTAAGAATATTGGAATAAAATTTAATAATTGATTGAATAAACAAATATAATTTGTGGCACAGGTAAAAACAGCACAGAAGTCCATCTGGTACATGAGGTTCACATTAGATCGGCACACATTTGGAAGGGTGAAGTTTGAGTTGGTAGTGGGGGCAGGGAAAATGGGAACAGTTTTATTTTCTTTCACTTTTCAAATATATTTGGCCTTTAATAAATCATGTGCTACTTAATCACTAATACTTAGCCATTCAAGGGACTCAATATTCTATTTACTTCCATTGCAAACACTGAATAAACTGCTATATTTAGCAGGGAAAAAAAACTTTTAAAAAACCTTGTGTCTAATCATTTGAGCCAACCTATAGTCTTAAGACATCCCTATAAATACAGATAAGAGTTTTAACTCCAAGCACCGGTGATGGCCCTGGTTTTGGGCTAATGACTGGATATCGTGAAAACCCATTCACACCTTCCAGAACTTCATAGCCTGTGTACTGAGGGAATGCTTCTATGTCTATGAAGAGCCATGCGTCAATCAATCTTACTGTACAATAAGTTAGTACATTGTGTTCAACAGACCAGTATGCAATAGGTTTCATTTGATAGTCTAATGCAGATGTTAATGAAATTTACCAAAGAGAGACCAGCAATATTAAAACATAAATGCATTTCTCATTCTGAACATGGATGTTAGTGTCAAAATCTAACCCAAAGATATTTTTTGCAATCCTATTTCTAGCCCACTGAAGACTCCCTTAAAGGCATTCCATGATCCAGATTAGTCTGCACTTTACAATGCAGCAGGAGTCCGAAGCAAGACCAAAGAATGCTTGAAAACAGCTTTGTTGAAATCCCAAGATATTCGATATTTTGATTCCATGGGAGTGTTGTTAATGAGGTACCCTTGGTGATGAAGAGTAGTTTTGTTGCTAGAGGGATTAGAACTCAGCTTGCGCCTCAACTGCTTTCATGTATCTACAATAGAACCAGATATGAAAACCAATCTGTCCCAATGGCTTCCATAGGTGAAGTTCTGAACAGTTTCTGTAATGACAGTCATTTTATTCCATAATTGCACGGTACAGAGATGGCTCAACATAGTCCCCGCGATACCTGGAGTTCAAAACTCGCTGTCGCTTTGACACAGGTGCAACCTCTTCTTCTGCAAAAATTCCAGTGAAGCGCATGTCTGATGCGACAGACTGTAAAACAAAACACAAGACATGCTTTTTAAAACTTAATGTGAAATTGTTATTAACAAAAAGCCATGTAACACCAATGGCTATTTATGGCAGAGAGTTTCAAACTTTTATCACCCTTTGAATATAAAAATGTTTCCTAATTTCACTTGTGAAAGGTCGGACTCTAATTTTTAGACAACTCCTATTAGACTCTCCAACCAGTGGATATAGTTCCTCTCTACCCTAACAATTTCCATTAAAATCTTGAAAACAGTGATCAAATCACCCATTAACTTTCTAAATTTCAAAGAAAACAAAATAGAGTTTGTGCAATTCTTCTTCATAAATGTAATGTTTGGTGTCATTCTAAATCTACACTGTACTCCCTCCAACACCAATACACCCATCTTAAGATGAGGTGCACAGAACAAGTGTGCTCCTTTCTATAGTTGAAGCATGACTTCTATCCTTTTGTATTCTCGTCCTCAAGATATAAAGGCCAGAATTCCAACAGCGTTTTTAAAAATGATTTTCTGTTGCTGGTCATGACATTTTACTGATCTATTTATCCAGACTCCCAATTTTCTAAACATATCAATAATTTGCCTTCAATTCCTGATAGAACATTCAAGTTAACTACTTTATTCACCTCTTCAAAAATTAGGCTCATCAGGCATGACCCGCCCTATACAAATACATTCTGGATCTTTCTTTGATCAGCTGAAGGATTTCAGGTGTTTAGTGACCCAACATTTAATTCTACACTGTAAATCTTTCTAACAACAGACGGTAGGCTAACTGGTCTATAATTCTGTTTTTCATCTCTCATCTTTCTTAAATAGCACAGTCACATTTCCAATCCAAAGGAATGGCTCCTGAATTGAGACAACATTGGAAGACTATAGTTAGGGCATCCGAAAGGTTCTCACCTACTTCCTCAAAAACACTGAGATAGAACCTATCTGATGCTGGGGATTTGTTACTCTTTAATGCTATTATTTTCTTCATTAGTTGTTTTGCATATGTTAACTTTGACGGTTCCCATCAGATTCAACATTAGTTTCCTTGGAGTTTCTGACATACTTACTTTCCTGTATTGAAGAGACTGATGCAAAAGTAATATTCAGCATGTCTGCCATTTCCTTATGTTTGTTGACAATAATCAGCATACCAGCTTGCAAGGGGCCTAGATTGCGTCTGACCACCCCCTTTTTCCTAATATAGTTGTACAAACTATGTTGATTGTGTTATTCCTTGCAAATCTTTTCTCATTTCTCGCTTTTTGTAGCTCTTACCATCTGTTTTTTCACCCTTTGCTATTCTTTGCATATTTACCAGCAGCCAGAACGTGTGCCATTTTGGTACTTTTGAATTATTTGTCTTGTAGTTTTATCTGGTCTCTTACCTAGTTATTCATGGCTGCTTTTTTTTTTAGGCAAGTAGAGCCCTTGCCCCATAGGATTATAAAGAGTTCAAGTTCGGGGGGGGTGGGGCCAGGCGGTGGATGGCGGGGGAGAGGGAGAGGGGGGTGGATGGCGGGGGAGAGGGAGGGGGCGGATGGTGGGGAGAGAGAGAGATGGATGGCGGGGGAGAGAGAGACGGATGGCGGGGGAGAGAGAGACGGATGGCGGGGGAGAGAGAGACGGATGGCGGGGGAGAGAGAGACGGATGGCGGGGGAGAGAGAGACGGATGGCGGGGGAGAGAGAGGGGGTGGATGGTGGGGAGAGAGAGAGACGGATGGCGGGGGAGAGAGAGGGGGTGGATGGCGGGGGAGAGAGAGGGGGTGGATGGCGGGGGAGAGAGAGGGGGTGGATGGCGGGGAGAGAGAGGGGGTGGATGGCGGGGAGAGAGAGAGATGGATGGCGGGGGAGGGGGGGGTGGATGGTGGGAGAGAGAGAGGGACGGATGGCAGGGGAGAGAGAGAGACGGATGGCGGGGGAGAGGGAGGGGGTGGATGGCGGGGGAGAGGGGGAGGGGGTGGATGGCGGGGGAGAGGGAGGGACGGATGGCGGGAGAGAGAGAGACGGATGGAAGGCAGGGGGAGAGAGAGAGACGGATGGCGGGGGAGAGGGAGGGGGTGGATGGCGGGGAGAGAGAGGGACGGATGGCGGGGGAGAGAGAGGGATGGAAGGCAGGGGGAGAGAGAGAGACAGAGGGACTAGGACAAATATAGCATCTTACACCTCAGTACAACCGATAGTACGTCATAGTGAATTAAGGACTTTTTTTTAAATGAACTGCAATCTCTGTTGTAATGTAGACAATTTGGCAGCCCATTCACACACAGCAGGGTCCCATATACAGCAGTGACAATGACCAATTTTTTTAAAGTAATGTTGATTGTTACTGAAAGAACAAAGAAATTCTCCATTTACGCAGTCATCATTTAGCCTTTGACCAACAAAGACAGATTATCTGATTATTTATATTATTTTTGCGAGATCTTCCTGTGTGCAATTATTTGATGTATTTCCTACATTATAATATTTTCATATAATCTAACTCCTTTAGCAATTCTTCAAAGTTTGGTATCTATTTCAACTTGCTGATACTTGGCTCAAGTTGAAAACAACAAAGGGGATCCCAAAGATTTAGAGAAATCCATGAGTGCACAGTATAAGCCAGCAAGCCTCAAGCAAAACTAGAGGTACAAACTACTCTCTAAACTACTGGATATTTGGTATTTTTACCTTGTTTTGTTTGTTACACATTTGGCAAGCTTAACAAAAATAAAGTTAACCTACAGGTTATATATTTTCTATTAACAACATGTGCTGGAACCTTGGGCATAGCTAATGAAAAATGTTGCAGCAGTTACTCACTTCCTGCAGGGGGCTACATAAATTGAGTCAGATCCATAATAGTGTCAGCTGTACTCTGGGTGGCTGGTATGCCACAGTTTTCAAAGGAAACTAAGCCCTGATCAATCTTTGCTTGGTTTAAATTACAGCAGTAACTGAATGACAACATACTAACCAGCCTGGACTTGACTTTTTTGGGGAGTTCCTCGTTAAGAGTGTACACATCCTCTCTCTTCACCATCAGTTGGGATGCATCTTCAAACTCCACCTGAATGAATAAGCAAAGCATGGTCAGGTGTGCACTGGGAACTGAAGATAGGACAAATTAATTTGAACTTTAGCCCAAGGAGTGACAAGATAGAACAAAGAAATTGAAGGAGTAGGCCATTCAGTAATTCAAGCCTACTCTGCTTTCAAGATAATGCTGATCTTTTACCTCAACTTTACCTTCTCACACTATCCCCATAATGCCTTTGCATCCAAAAATCTATCATTTCATGACTGAGTATGCACAGCTTTCTAGGGTAGAGAACTCCAAAGATTCACAACGTTTTGAATGAAGATATCAAGAAAAAGCTGGATACTGTAAAGGCTATGGGACCTGACAATATTCTGGCAATAGTACTGAAGACTTGTGGAAAATTGTCCAGATATGTCCTGTACACAAAAATCAGGACAAATCCAACCTGGCAATTACCGCTCCATCAGTCTCTCTCAATCATCAGTAAAGTGACAGAAGGGGTCATCAACAGTGCTATCAAGTGACATGTGCCCAGCAATAACCTGCTCACGGACTCTCAGTTTGGATTCTGCCAGGGCCACTCAGCTCCTGACCTCATTACAGCCTTGGTTCAAACATGGACAAAAGAGCTGAACTCCAGAGGTGAGATGAGAGCGACTGCCTTTGACATCAAGGCCACGTTTGATGTGGCATCAAGGAGGCCTAGCAAAACTGGAGTCAATGGGAATTGGGGAAAAACTCCATTGGTTGGAGTTATATCCAGCACAACGGAAGATGATTGTGGTTGTTGGAGGTCAATCATCTCAGTTCCAGGGCATCACTGCAGGAGTTCCTCAGGGGAGTGTCCTCAGCCCAACCATCTTCAGCTGCTTCATCAATGACCTTGTTTCCATCATAAGGTCAGAAGTGTGGATGTTTAGCACCATTTGCAACTCCTCAGATCCATGTCCTAATGCAGCAAGACCTGGGCAATATCTAAGCTTGGGCTAACAAGCAGCAGTAACATTCACACTACACAAGTGCCAGGCAATGACCATCTCCAAATAAGAGAGAATCTAACCATAGCCCCTTGACATTCAATGGCATTACTATCACTGAGTCCCCCACTATCATCATCCTGGGGGTTATCATTCACCAGAAACTAAACTGGACTAGCTATATAAATATTGTGGCTACAAGAGCAGGTCAGAGGCTAAAGAATCCTGCAGTGATTAGCTCACCTCCTGACTCCCCAAAGCCTGTCCACCATCTACAAGGCACAAGTCAGAGGAGTGTAATGGAACACTCTCCATTTGCCTGGATGAGTGCAGCTCCAACAACACTCAACAAGCTTGACACCATCCAGGGCAAAGCAGCCCGCTTGATTGGCACCACATCCGCAAACATTCACTCCCTCCACCACCGAAGCACAGTGGCAGCAGTATGCGCCATCTACAAGATGCACTACAGAAACTCACCAAGGCTCCTTTGAAAGCACCTTCCAAAAATGCAGCCTCTATCACCTGGATGGACAAGGGGAGCAGATGCATGGGAACACCCCCACCTGCAAGTCCTCGCCTAGCCACAATAACCTGACTTGGAACTACATAGTCATTCGTTCATTGTCACTGGGCTAAAATCCTGGAATTCCAAAACAGCCCAGAGTCTATTTACACCACATTGAAGGTGGCTCACCATTGAAGGATTCTGCTTCAAACACCATGAAGTAGGCTTCCAGTCTGAAGAATGGTAACAGTGAGTCTTTATTAACAACTCATAACTATGTACAAATTGATAGTAGAAGGTATAGGTATGGAGCTGACCCCACTCTAGGTCTTAACCCAACTGTGTCCATTTCCAGACTGACCCTGGCTCTGGGTCAGGTGTCTTCCTACATCGCTGTGGGTGGTACTGTACTCAGTCTCATATTAACCCTGTATGTACCAGACAAGGGCAGCAGATGCATGGGGACACCACCACCTTGAAGTTACCCTCCAAGCCACACACCACCCTGACTTGGAAATATGTCGCATTTCTTCACTGTCGCTGGGTCAAAATCCTAGAACTCCTTCACTAACAGCACTGTGGGTATACCTACACCCACATGGACTGCAACGGTTCAAATAGGCAGCTCACCACCATCTTCTCAAAGAGAATTAGGGATAGGGAATAAACGCTGGCCTAGCTAGCGACCCTCCGATACCATGAGTCAATTAAAAAAAATTGCAGTAAAACCTCTCTACTCTTGTACTCCAATCCCAATGTAATAAAGGGTTTGGTTGGTTGTTGTATATGTAAACTTCCTGTAGTTCATGTACAAAGACAAAATAAATAGATAGATACCTAGATATAGAAAATCACATGCATTTTGCATACTTTGACTTTGAATGCTGTTTGCGTACCAACTTTCTGTATGAAGGACCAAGACTTTAAAAAAAAAACTATGGAAAACCTGTATTTTGAAGAGACCTCATTCCCTTTGGTCAAGATTTTGAGTAAACTAGTCAATTGCTCCGAGTTCAGCACCAAATGTAAACATTATAGGTGATGGACTGGGCATTACAGAACCAATCATCTGGAGCTGTATAGGAGGAATCTTTGACATACGAGACTGAATTATTTAACAGTAACGAGTAGCCAAGGGAAAAAAATTTTTGATGACTATCAGCAATCTAAACACATGTAGACAATACCCTGGTTGCACATCAACCACAGCAAGCCCTCACTTTCATTCATACTGCCTAAAGTCATATCGTACCAATGTCGTTTATGCATATCATTTTTTTTTGATTTATGTTGCCATTTTTGATTTTACATTGTCTGCACTCTGGCCCCACCCTCTCCACGCAGAACTCAGGGCCAGCCACCACCACATTCTGTTGTCGGAGCAGCCACCGCAGTCACCAGAGGTGCAGGCTGCGGGGAGAGAGTGAGTCCTGAGATCCGGGAGCAGAAGCGTAGGCAGGGCAGGACAGGACAGCTCCTGGCCACCAATTTGGTGATGAATCCTGAGTAATCTGAGTGGTGGGGGGGGGGGCGCGTGGCAGGTAGCGAGGAGAGGGCCCACCCAGGCTTCTGCCCTGTTGACTCACTGCATGGCTCCACCAGCTCCAATCAACATCCCCACCTGGCTTCATCCATGGCACCCCACGGGACGGAGGCTCAGCCCCTGCAAACTGTCAAGATGGGGTCCAGGCTCTGGAGACAAAGACACGGAGACAGAGTGGGAAAAGAGGGGGTGGGGTGGGCCAAGTGAGCAGACAAGGGACTGAGAAAGGAAAGCATGCAAAAAATTAAGCTAAGCTGTCTTTCAGCAGTGCAGTGAGTGAGACACAGAAGCTGCACTACTCAGAGCTTGTTTGGACAATTTAGTGTTATCTAATTTCAATCTATACAGTATTTCTGTTATATTCAGTGATTTCTATTTTTTTTGCAAGTTATTCCAGTTAAGAGAGTGCACAGTGTTGCACATGTACAGTACAGTACTTTGACTTGTACACTGTTTTTCTGGGCAAGAAATGTCTGAAGGAACATAGCTCTAGCTTCAGCATTGATTCCTATGGGAACTCATGATTTACATGAAGTTATTTCACTTAGCAAGTCTTGATTTTCAGAAACGCAACCACAACTTTAAGTGAGGACCTACTGTACTTAAAATGATTAACCAAAATTCAGTTTTGCAGCTTGGAGTGTAATCGTGATCTAAGCGACTAGTTTGGATTAGACACATCGAGTATTCTGCAGTAACCACACTAAGCTCACAGGGACACACAGAGTTCAGGGTTATCACTGTGTACACAATACATTGTGAATGGTTTCTTACCTGGTAGAGCTGTATAACATGTGATGCTACAAATTGGGCTCCATATACTAGCCCATCGGTCCATCTGACTTGTACCACCTCTCCCCCTTCAGGGGGTCCCAAACGAAGGCAGTCCCGGCTCTGAAAATCAGAAATAAATTAAAGAATCAGAAATTTCGACTTGTGATCTGAGCAGTCAAAGTTATTCTTTAGAACAATGTCAATTTATTAACAACAGGTAAGAAGGTATTATAATGCAATATATTTGATACAAGGCATTTTTCAGTGGGAAAAACATCAAAACATAATTTCAATGGCATTGCAACAAAAAGGCATAGTCAGATTGGAAAAATAGGCAAGTATATTTAATTCACAAATACCATGTTCATTAGGGTAGCAGGGGGACTGAGAAAGATCACCCTCATATCTATGAAAAGGGTGTATTGGTTATCCACTTTAGTATGCTATTTAGTGTAGTCTTACGATTAACACAAAACTGGGTGGAAGAACAACAGATTGCTGATTAGGACTAAGCTTAATAAACTCCCAACATTCATTCTGTGATATCAGGCAAACTTTCAGTAACCAGCTGGAGATCCAGATTTATTATAGTGAAGATTTGAGAATTGTGTTGAGAACTGTGAAAAAAGCTTCACATGCAACTTGACAGTACTATTATTTTCAGTCAAGTTTTTTTTTTGTTAAGGAAACAAAATCTCCACCTACCACAATGTCCTCTGGATACAAATTGTCACTGAAGGAACCATCATCAAAATTCACTTCATAGAATGTTTCTTTACTCAATCCCACCACCTCACACTGGTAAAAGCGTCCATTCTTGTGCTTCGAGATGACCTTCTGCCCAATTTCAATATCATTCAAAGCTAATTTGGCACGCTGTGAAAAAAAAAATCATCAGAATCTTATATAAGAATTTCACTGATATTAACTATTCTGAAAAAGAAAATATCCAATATCAGATAAAGCTACTTTGGATGCCATGTTAATAAAATGCAAGACAACGGAACAGCATTTGCCAGAGCCTTTAGTCAGACTTGTCCCAGGTTCTCCAGCTGAAAATAAGAAATAGCTACAGTAAACCACTTCTGCTCCACTGAGTCTGCTCTACCATTCAATACAGTAAGGCCGCTCCACTTTAATGTAGGTTATTCCTTAGGACCTCTGTTTCGCTTTTACTTGTCTGCACTCTGTACACCCCCACCCTCCACAACCGCACCCCCCCACCCCGCTGCCAATGTTTTATATTCCCAAACCAGCAGAAACAAACAATCTCTCAGCATCCACCCTATCAAGCCTCTTCAGAATCTTGTGTTTCAATGAGCTCGCCTCTCATTCTTCTAAATTCCAGTGAATATATGCCCAATTTGTTCAGCCTCTCATCATAGGGCAGCCCTCTCATTCCCAGGAACAAATTTTGCCCACTAAGTTTCTGAAAGATGGAAGCTGGACATTTGCAAGCTGAGCAAACAGGTAACCAACAGGGTAATCTTCTTAACCAAGGAGAGTCAAGGACTAGGAAATAAACACAGAAGGATGAAAAAAGGTGAATTAAAGGGGATAAATTAATATCAAAATAGGTACAGAAGTAAGGAGAGGAAGAAAGGTTGGAATAAGGGACAGAAGGAAAGAAAAAGAACCAGAAAGAAGAAAAATTTGGATATTGTTAAAATCTAAAAAAATTAGGAGATTCACGTTTCAGGTAATTTTAGTGCCAGAGGGCATCTATACACTCTTAAAGACAATACTTAACTAGGTGGCCAAATTAATGGGCATTAAATGGAAAAATGCAGCAAGTTACAGAATCACAGGTGGTGGCCATTTGGCCTGTCAAGTCCATGTCAGTTCTCTATGCAAAACAAATTCAGCTAGTCTTACTCTCCTATAGCCCTGCAAAAATTTTCCCCTCTGATGCTCATCACTTTTGAAGGTTACAATTGAATCTGCCTCCGTTGCCCTTTCAGCCAGGGCATTCTGTTATTTGCAAAGCTAACAGTGGAGCAGAACAACTCGGACAGCAATATTTTAGTATTCACATTTAGCAGCACATCTAATTTTGCGGCTGAAGTTGCGATACTGTTTACCTATAAATAATGGTGAACGTCATTAGCCTTGCTAATATTTTGACAATAGATTCTGGTTTAATAATTTTCTGTAGAGGCCATTTACCCTACTAAATTATAAAGGACTCAAGTGCATTGGAATCGTTTTTAAAGATGATTGATTGCTTACACTAAGAACAATGTCTCTTATCTTCAATGCTGGTGAATGAGCAACTGGTACAACACAATATATTCTATAAATTGTATGCAATATGTTCATTACCATTCACAACTCCTCAGATACTGAAGCAGTCTACATGTCCAAATGCAGCAAGACCTGGACAACATTCAGGCCTGGGCTGTTCAGTGACAAGTAACATTCGTGCCACACAAGTGTCAGGCAATGACCATCTCCAACAGGAGAATTAACCACCTCCCTTTTATGGCATTGTGATTGCTGAATTCCCCATTATCAACATCCTGGGGGCTACTGGTCCAGTTCAGTTTCTGGTCAATGGTAACCCCCCCCAGCATGTTGATTGTGGGGGATTCAGCGATAGTACTGCCACTGAATATCATGGAGTGATGGTTAGATTCTCTCTTGGACTGGACAGTGCTGGGCACTTGTGTGGCACGTATGTTGTTATTTGCCACTTGTTAGCCCAAGCCTGAACAACGTCCAGGTCTTACTGCATTTGGATATGGGCCGCTTCAGTATCTGAGGAATTGTGACTGGTGCTGAATATTGTGCAGTCAGTAGCAATTCCCAATGACCCCCGTTTTGCTAGGGTTCCTTGATGCCACACTTGGTCAAATACTGCCTTGATGTCAAGGGCAGTCACTCTCACCTTACCTCGGGAGGTCAGGTCTTCTGTCCATGTTTGAACCAAGGCTGTAGTGAGGTCAGAAGCTGAATGACTCTGGTGGAATCTAAACTGAGAGTCAATGTGCAGGTAATTGCTAAGCACTGTTGATGACCCCTCAAGCATTTAAACAAGTGTGGCAACAAGGTGCCCTAGCAAAACTGGAGTCAATGGGAATCAGAAGGAAAACTCTCCGCTGGTTGCAGCCTTACCAAGCACAAAGCAAGATGGTTGTTGGCAGTCAATTATCTCAGTTCCACGACATCACTGCAGGAGTTCTTCAGGATAGTGTCCTAGGCCCAACCATCTTCAGCTGCTTCATCAATGACCTCTCTTTCATCATTAGGTCAGAGGTGGGGACTTTTGCTGATAATTGCACAATATTCAGCACTATTTACGGCTTCTCAGACACTGAAGCAGTCCATGTCCAAAATAATGCAGCAAGACCTGGACAATATTCAGGCTTGGGCTCACAAGTGGCAAGTAACATTTGCGCCGCACAAGTGGCAGGCAGTGAGCATCAATAAGCATCATCTAACCATTCACTCCCCATGACATTCAATGACATTACCATCACCGAATCCCCCACTATCAACATCCTGTGGTTACCATTGATCAGAACCTGTACTAGACTGGCCATATAAATACTGTGGCCACAAGAACAGGTCAGAGGCTAGGAATCCTATGGTGAGTAACTCATCTCCTGATTCCCCAAAGCCTGTCCACCACCTACAAGGCATAGGTCAGGAGTGTGCTGGAAAACTCTCCACTTGCCTGGATGAGTGCAGTTCCAACAACACTCAAGCAGCTTGGCACCATCCAAGACAAAAGAGCCAGCTTGATTGGCACCTCTTCCACAAACATTCACTCCCTTCCATCATGCCGCTTGATAGCACAGTTGACGACCCCTTCCACTACTTTACTGATGGAGAGTAGACAGATGAGGCGGTAATTGGCCAGGTTGGATTTGTTCTGCTTTGTGTACACAGGGCATATGTGGGCAATTTTCCACATGGCCGGGTAGATGCCAGTGTTGTAGCTGTACTGGAACAGCCTGGGTAGGAGTTCTGGAGCACAAGTCTTCTGTACTATTGCTGGAATATTGTCAGGGCCCATAGCCTTCAAAGTGTCCACAGCCTTCAGCTGTTTCTTGATATTATGTGGAGTGAACTGAATTGGCTGAAGACTAACATCTGAGATGTTGGGGATCTCCGGAGGAGGTCAAGATGGGTCATCCACTTGTCCCTTCTGGCTGAAGATTCTGGCAAATGATTCAGCCTTATCATTTGCACTGATGTGCTGGGCTCCCCCATCATTGAGGATGGGGATATTTGTGGAGCCTCCTCCTCCAGTGAGTTGCTTAATTGTCAACCACCATTCACGACTCCAATGTGGCAGGATTGATCCTTTGGTTGTGGGATCACTTAGCTTTATCACTTGCTGCTTATGCCGTTTGGCATGCAAGTAGTTCTGTGTTAAAGCTTCACCAGCTTGACAACTCATTTTTAAGTATGCCTGGTGCTGCTTGTGGCATGCCCTCATGCACTCTTCATTGAACCAAGGTTGATCCCCTGGCTTGATGGTAATGGTAGAGTGGGGGATATGCCGGGCCTGGAGGATACAGATTGTGTTCAAGTACAATTCTACTGCTGCGGATGGCCTACTGCGCTTCATGGAAGCTCGGTCTTGAGTTGCTAGATCTTTTCAAAATCTATCCCATTTAACACAGTGATAGTGCCACACAACACGATGGAGGGTATCTTCAATGTAAAGGCAGGACTTCATCTCCACAAGGACTGTGCGGTGGTCACTCCTGCCGATACCGTCATGGACAGATACACCTGCGGCAGGCAGGTGAAGATGAGGTAAAGTATGTTTTTCCCTCTTGTTGATTCCCTCACCACCTGCTGCAGACCCAGTCTAGCAGCTATGTTCTTTAGGACTCGGCCAGCTGGTCAGTAGTGGTGCTAGAGCCATTCTCGGTGATGGGCATTGAAGTCCACCACCCAGAGTACATTCTGTGCTTTTGCCACCCTCAGTGCTTCCTCCAAGGGATGTTCAATATGGAGGAGTACTGATTCATCAGCTGAGGGAGGGCAGTACGTGGTAATCAGCAGGAGGCTTTCTTGCTCATGTTTGACCTGATGCCATGAAATTTCATGGGGCTTAGAGTCGACGTTGAGGACTCCTAGGGCAACTACCTCCCGACTGTATAACACTGTTCCACCACCTCTGCAGGGTCTGTCCTGCTGGTGGGACAGGACATACCCAGGGATGGTGATGGAGGTGTCTGGGACATTATCTGTAAGGTATGATTCCGTGAGGATGACTATGTCAGGCTGTTGCTTGACTACTCAGAGAGCTCTCCGAATTTTGGCACTAGCCCTCATATGTTAGTAAGGAGGGCTTTGCAGGGTCAACAGAGCTGTGACTGCCGTTGTCATTTCCAGTGCTAAGGTCAATGCCGGGTGGTACGCCTGGCCTTTTTCCTTTTTTGAGACTTTGTTGTGGCTTGATACAACTGAGTGGCTTGCTAGGCCTTTTCAGAGGGTATTTAAGAGTCAACCACATTGCTATGGGTCTGGAGTCATATGTAGGCCAGATCAGGTAAGGACGGCAGATTTCCTTCCCTAAAGGGCAATGGTTTCATGGTCATCATTAGACTTTTAATTCCAGATTTGTATTCAATTCAAATTCCACCATTTGCCGTGGTGGCATTTAAACTCCAGAGCATCACCCTGGGTCTCTGGATTACTAGTCCAGCATACAATACCACTATGCCATTGCCTCCCCTATTGCCGTTCCTTCATTGCCGCTGGGTCAATATCCTGGAACACCCCCCTCACCTAACAGCACTGTGGGTGTAGCTAAACCACAAAGGCTGCAGCGGTTCAAGAAGGCAGCTCACCATCACCTTCTCAAGGTCAATAAGGGATGGGCAATAAATGCTGGTTTAGCCAGCAATGCCCACATCCCGTAAAAAGATTTTTAAAAATCCCCTTTACATTCTCTAGTGTTTACTGTTCTGCAGTGACCAGAACTCCAGCTGTATATCACACAAAAGTTAACATTTGCAACTTGGAAGTATCTGCATTTAATAATCATTATTGGCACAATCATCACTGAACACTAACATTTTCAATTAAACAGACTACCATTTCAAAATGTTTCATCTTCTCACTGAGCAACCTTATTTTACTCATCGCTTTCAGAGAGCCAACTTAAGTGTGCAGATGATATTTAACTCATATGTCATAAATGACCACGAAGGTAGTAACAGACTTCAGGAGGATGTAGGGACACTGGTGAAACAAATACATGCTTGGCCAGATGAAATTTAATCCAGAGAAGTAAGACATGACACATTTGGTAGGAAGAATGAGGAGAGACAATATGAGCTAAATTGTACCACTTTAAAGGGGGTGCAGTGGCAGAAAGACCTAGGAATGTATACACACAAAATCTTTGTAAGTGTCAGAGGAGTATGAGAAGTCTGCTGAAAAAGAAATGAAATCCCTAGTTTCATTAAATTATGCTAAACCTTTAGGCCTAGTTAGGCCTCAGTTGCAGTACTCTTAAATACAGGGTACCACATTTTTGGAAGGATGACAAGGCCTTGGAATGATTACAGAAACAATTTAACTGGGATGCTACCAGAGATGAGAGACTTTAGTTATGCGGAGAAGCTGAGATTTTCCTTAGAGCAGAAGAGGTTAATAAGACATTTGATGGAGGTCTTCATGGATGATTTTGATAGAGTAAAAAAGGAGAAACTGTTTCCAGTGCAGAAGGGTCAATAATCAGAGGTGAAAGCTTCAAGGTGATTGACAAAAGCAGCAGAGGCAATATGAGGAAAATGGTTTTTAAACAGTGAGTTTCTGTGGTCTGGAATGCATTCCCTGAAAGAATGGTAGAAGCAGATTCAACAGTAACATTCAAGAAGGGAATTGGGTAAATACTTTTTTTTAGGGCTATGGGGAAAGAGCAGCGAAGTGGAATTAATTGGATAGCTCAACCAAACAGCCTCCAATTGGTTTCATTCTGTGGTGTATCATTCTACAATTATACTCTTTGATTGATAATGACCTGCCATACAAGGATGGTGGAAGCTGAGATGGATACATTTCAAAAGGAAATTGGTTGGGCACTTGAGGGAATTAAACTTACAGAACCATGGGAACAGAATGGGGGAATGAGAGTGGCTGGATTGCTCTACAGAGAACTGGCATGGAAGCGATGGACCAAATGGCTTCATTATGTGTTAAAATGACTATGATTTAAGTAGTCACCAAGGCAAAGTTTGCAACATTCTACCTCATTGCCAGTTGCATGGATTTGAAGATGCACTGCTACATTATCAGGTTTCTATCTAGACAAGAGTAGTGGTCATGAGAATTACCCGCAGATTGGGGAATGAAAACATTAAGAACAAAGCATCCCAGATGAAATAATACTCAAAGCAATGATATCCTTTTAACCTTAATTTCTGCTAACTTTAAGTATCATGGATTAAGGATTTAAGAGTTAATGATTTAAACCAATACCCCACCAAAAAGCAGGCTTCTAATTAGCAATCACCACATGAATAACTTCAAAACTTAAAATGGCATTGGTAATATACCCACACTTTCAATCAGATATTTCGTCTTAACTGAATTAGAAACAAAACGGTTAAGACATTTGACAAGAAGTGGGCATGGGTTAATCAATCCATTTGGCAGCAATTATTTGTTGCTACTCTTAAACATGGCCTACCTCTGCTTGGTTGGGTGTCTTGTGCCTGCAGCAGGTGATGAAGACCACAAATGGCCAGTCATCAGGTTGCATGACCACTCCAGCGGCTTGGGCACAGGTCACATGAAAGGAAGTCGGACAACGGCCGTGGGAGCATTGCACACAGCAACCACCAGTCTTCTTCATCCGTTTCTTACAGTAGAAGCATTTCTGTAATGGCCAAAGTTACATCATTGACAAAGCACACACAGTTGTATGGTTGAGATATTTGGGTAACACTGGTCAATTTGCTTTAATGTACACTGCTAAAAGAGGAGTACTAACACACATTGAAGTTTACAAATCTGCACCTTCTATTTTGGCTTAAGGAATGAATTCATATTTGCAGTATGCTACTAAGTGTATCAACTTATCAACTCAAAGTAATTCCAGTTTCTATCAGTAGCCAAAAAGATAACTTTTGTATGCATAGTCCACATTGCCCTCTTTCCTCAAGTCCATTCCATCAATTTTATTCTGTTCTACAACTTCTCTTCTGGCATAGAGGAGAGAATGATAAATTGCTTTTATACTTTTGTTTTCATATTTGTTTTCATATTTCACTACATTCTTAATAAATTGAAAGCAGCTCTTCTTGTTTCCTGTAAAGGATTAACTAAAAAGAGCGAAACTGAACTAATTATGGTGTGATAGCACTCTTAACATTTACATAGCCCAAATTTGAATATAAATAATGAAATGGTAGGGAGGGTGAAGAAATAAAAATGCAACTTAAAGGCTGTTCTTTAAGTGGAAAGCATGTTTTCCATTCACATGATGAAGTGGAATTAAAAAGAAATCTGTTTTCTGGAAAGGACAGATGGATTGGCTACATAATTGAGATATATGAATAAGAAGAAACTATTTGATGAATTTAAGTGCCCAAAAAAGATAGGTAACCTATTGTTTTCCCCTATACAAACATACATAGAGTGAATACAATTGGCAGGTAAGGAAACACAACAGCAAAATGGCACACAGCAATGTTGCATAAACAGCAAGATAAATTATCCATTAATTAACTTTGGTAATGGTAGCTGAGTGATAAATGTTGGCCTGGACACAAGACGTTGTGGATACTTAAAACAATGGTTTCCATTCAGAGTTTCTGAAGATCAAGGGAAGAAATCATTCTAGCGCTGTAAGTTTTAAAAAAAAACATTACTTGAAGCAAATAGGGCCTCAGTTTAACATCTTATCACTAGTAGTGCGTTGGAGTTGTCAATTTTAAAAAACTGAACACTTCTAAACAGTGGGGCAAAACAATGGAATAACGGAAAATTGAGGCTACTACCTCAATCATGTTCTGTCCTTTTGCCATAAAATAGGCATGTTCTTCTGAGATTTCCTACAATAGAAATAGTTTACCATGCCCACTGGAGAGGATAAGCTTTTTATCCCATTTGTCTAGGCTGCATTTAACAGAGGGACATGTCTAACCAGCACCACCAGCCAGTCGCCAGAAAGACTGAAAATGCACTTAAACAGCAGAGTTTAAAGTTAGATAGTTAGCCAAGCCCTATTACTTCTCTTATGTTGGTGCAGATTAGATGCAATTTCTCTGAGGCATATAACCAAAGCATACAGTACATTACAGGATAAAAGCAAAAAACTGCAAACTTGGCAGCTAGTGCATTCATTCCCACTTTGTGTTATTTAAATTTTAAGTTACTTCAACTTTGTGATTCCATACCAGTTTCCAGCGTAGTGGTGGTATTGGGCTGACATCCACAGGGCTGCGTTCTGCAACACTGACAAACCGTACCTCCTGCACTGCAACAGCACATAGTAGATGAACCCACCTGTACAATATTTAAAGAAGTATTGAATTGGGATAAATCCAGTTACTAAATGAATGGAGGAATATTTTCACTCAAACAAATTTCATAGCTTTTCAGAATACTTAAAGAATTTTTCTGTAAGAAATGCACACAAGAACACCAGACAAAAAGAGGAGTGGACCATAGGTCTGCTCCAGCATTCAATATCTTATGGCTGATCTTGGGCTTCAACTCCAGTTTCCCATATCCCTTAATTTCCTGAGACACCAAAAATCCATCTATCTCAGCCTTAAAGTGTAACTTACATAATACATTATTCTTATTCCACTTCCCATTCTAGCTACAGACTGCTCAAAGATTGCTCACTTCCAACAATACTTTCTAAATACCACTTTGCTCAGGTCGCAAAAGATATTTAACATGGCACAAGATAGGCCTCCTTTCCCAACAATGGTTTCACAAGCTGGGAGAAGTTGCTAAGGAAGTGAAATGAATATACACAGCTGAAATTACAGGATGAATGACACAGCTCAGAATTATAGTGAAAAGACCTGAATGAACATTAACATAAGTGGCCAATAGTCTTCCAAGTCCCTTTTCATAATTTGGCCAGTACTTACATGTCAAAGAAGTTATGCTATTCCCTAATAAATCACTGATTATGCCTCAGCTAGTGTATTATGTCCAATTCAATCTCCATGTTTCAGGGAGGATGTCAAGATCTTGGAGAGGGTGTAGAGGAATTTACTTTACAGAATGAAACCAGGAATGAGGGACTTCAGTTATCAAGAATGACTAGACGAGCTGAAATTGTTCTCCTTAGAGCAGAGAAAGCTCAGGGGAGATTAAATAGAAAAGTTCAAATTTATGAAGGGCTTTGATAAAGTAAGAAGAAACTGCTTCCACCAGTAGGAGGGTCAATAACCATAGGACAAAGATTTCATGTGATTTGCAAAATAACCAGGCGGAGACGACTTTGATTTTTGCAGCAAGTTATGATGATCCATAATGCACTGAAAGGGTGGTGGAAAAGATTCCATAGTAAATTTACAAAAGGGAACTGAATATATGCTTTAAAGGGGGAAAGAGCAGGAAAGTGTGACTCGTTTGATAGCTTTTTCAAAAACTAGCCTAGACATGGCAGCCCAAATAGAATCATATTGTTCAGGAAGGAGCCTATGAAATACTGAGTAAGAAAGGTAGTTAAATAAAAAACATTTCTAATGTTTTACAACTCTTTTCTTTAACCAGACTTGTATTGTAAGTATACAGATCAATAAACAAATCAAGACTGGATTGCTAAGGCCAAATAGTTCGCATGCAATTATGTACCGCATCCTAGATAAACAAAAAGTTTCATATCTGCACACTTAATAGCCCAAGACAATATGGCCATGAGAGTATATCGTCTAAACAGTGATGGGAGATGGTACCAGCCCTACAAACATAGAACAGCACAGCAGAAAGTCCTTCATCAGTTGAGGAGTCTGTTCCTTAGCAATAAGGTTTAGGGGCAACTGGTGTCACTATGTGCTGTCACCTATGACACAGCTGAAAAGAAACCATTTCAGAGCCCTGAGCAGATCCAGTGAATTTGGGGTCAAAGCAACAAAAAAAAACTGGAAGTAGACAATGAGAAATTGCAAACAAACAATGCAGCTCATTTCAGAACAGCCTCTGATGTATCACCCAACATAAACTTGGTCCTGTGTCACTTCTCTAACTTAATAAAAAACAATAACACTTTGCTCCAACTGAGATTGCTAGAGAACATTTAATTGCAGCTATGTATTACGGTTTAGTATAATTTAGAAAATAAAAAAGCACACTGTATGGGTGCATTGGTTAGTCTGACCTGTTGTCGGTGGTTTTCTGCAGTGCTCCTCCCCGAAGGGTACATAGACAACAATCCTGTACAGATTCAAGGAAAAAAGTATTATAATCAAAAATCGTCAAGAACTGTTCTGATGAAAGGTCATCAATCCAAAATATTAACTCTCGTTTTCCTCTTTTCACAGATGCTGCCTGGCTGGTTGAGTTTTTCCAGCATTTTCTGTTTTCGTTTTAGATTTCCAGCATCCGCAGTATTTTGATTTTGTTTCAGTATAAAAGTATACTATATATAAATCATTGCACAAGAAGGTCGAGCAGGAACGTACTGTAATATTTCAGAGATTTAAAAAAATATTTGGATCAGACCACAATAATCAAACAGATCGGCAGAGCAAATTTCAACTTCACTTACTGCAAGAATAATGAAAATGTAAACTCATACAAGCATGCTTAAAAGAAAGTTTAAAAAGACTCCATAACTATACACTGCCACTTCTATAGCTCACATTGCTTTTTTAGGAACACAAGAATAACAGAAGTAGGACATTCAACCCTTCAAGCGTGCTCTGCCATTCAATAAGAATTTTCTTTTTTAAATATATCCACTCTACTTTCCCACCCCGTCTCTATACTCCTCGATTCCCTCAGTATCCGAAAATCTGTTATCTCTCCCTTAAATATGCTAATATGACTGAGCATCCACAGTCCTCTAGGGTAGAGGATTCTTAAGATTCACAACTCTGAGCGAAGAAACTTCTCATCTCAGTTAAATGGCCAACTCTTATTCTGAAACTCTAACCCAGAGTTCAAGACACTTTAGCCAAGGAAAACATCCTCCCAGCATCTTCTCCATCATGCCTCTTAAAAATACTATGTTGTTTCAATGAGATTCCCCTCTCATTCTTCTTAAGCTTAGGTCTAGTCCACTCAAATCACTCTTTATGGGACAATCCCCTTACAGCCTACTGGATTTTTGCTGTACCCTAAGGCAAGTAGAAAGGAAACCAAAAGGAAAGGAGACCAAAACTGTACACAGGACTCCAGATGTAGTTTCACCAAAGCCCTATATGATTGCAATAAGATTAGTTAATTCTTATACTGCAATCCCTTTGCAATAAAAGGTGAATACACCATTTGCTTACTGTATCTGCATTTGTCTGTGATTAGTGTAAAAGGACACCTAGTTTCCTCTGTATACAAGCATTTTCAGTCTCTCCATTTAAAGAAAATTCTGAATTTCGATTTTTCCTATCAAAGTGGATAACTTTTGAATTTCCCCATGTTACATTCCAACTTGTCAACTATATCCTTTTGCAGCCTCTTTGCATCATTCTCATTACTTTCCCAACTAGTTTTGTATCGTCAGCAAACTTGGATACAATACAGAGCCCCCTCATCTCGAAGACATTAATATATAGAATGTAAATAACTGAGATCCAATCACTGATCCTTGTTTTGCATCCCACAAATTACAGCCAGCCCGAAAATGACCTTTTTATCCATACTCTGTTTTCTGCCCATTAACCAATCCGCAATCCATACTACTTTATTACTCCCTATTCTTAAGTCCTAAATTTTGAAGAGCAACCAAATGCTTTTTGACAGGAGGAGGCCAGAACTGGTTGCACAACTTGAAAGGCCAGGAAATGAATCTGGACCAACAGTCAAAAATTCAACCACTAACCACCAATGCTCACTCAATCTAAGTCTAGTGTCTGAATATAGATGAGTTCAAGCATACGTCTGTGCATTCTCACTCTTAAATCCAGCCTCCTTATCCTGACAACAGGAACACAGGCCACCCCTCACCAAAAAAACTGGATCTATGATACAGCCACCAAAATAACTGAGTTAGATGTAGCTCAGGGAATTGATTTACAGATAGTGTCCCAGAACTCAATTAACAGAGTGCAAAAAGGTTTTGCAGTTAAGAATTCACAATTTAAAATAATGGCTGCATTTTCCCTTTGCTTGCTGCACAATTTCCAAGAATATGGATCAATGAAGATTATTGTGCAATGTTGCTTTTATTAAAAAAGTGAAACCCAGATCATTTCAAGATAATGCTCAGGTCTCCAAGAAAAAATGGTCATGTTTTACATTAGCCTAATTGCTATAATGATGAAAATACTTACTTCTGCTAAAGCATTAGCTGCACACCTTGCACAGATCCAATCATCAGTTGCTTTCTCAGGAGCTACTCCATAACAACCTATAGAAGATGCATAACAAAATTCAAGCTGTTTAGTTTATCACAAGCTTCAAGTCATGCAGCTTTTTAAGATTTATACTATCCTTTTAAAAGAGTAAATGTTGAATTGCGTGATTTAAAAATTTTCTCTCAATAGATGTTAGGATGGGAGAGAGGAAAGAGAGGGATGTTCAAATTTAGCAGCTAACTAGGCAATCTATGCACTAAACACATCATGGTAATTTATTAATTTCATGATCTTTTCCTTGTTGACAAATTTTTGAGTATGAGCCCTGGCTCAATGGTAGCATGCTTGCCTGAGTTTTTAAGGTTGAGTGTTAAAACCTCAATCAAGCATCTTGAGCAGACAACCAAAGCTGGCGGCAAGGGCATGCTGCACTGTCAGAGCTGCTGACTTTCCAATAAGACTTAAGTCATGGCCTTCCAGCCCTCTCAGGTGGATGCAAAATATCCCATGACACTAATCGAAAAACAGGAGAGTTTTCCAATGATCTGGCCAAACTATGCCTCAATCAACATCTCAAATAGATTTCATTAAAATGATTGTGAAAGCTCTTTTGTGCACAAATTGGCTTACATAAGCAACAGTGACAATACTTCACAAGAAAAGGAAGCACTTGATTGGAAAGGACTTTGAGATACCTTGAGGTCATAAAGAATGCTATATAAATGCAACTTCTTTCATTTAAAATATACCATATCTTGACCAACCCACAATGCATAGGATTCCATTAAGGGAAATTATTCTCCCGCTCAGATATGCCAATTGTTTACTTTTAGCAAAGCCACCTTTCTGCCACAGATTTTGTCAATTTCATGATGCAAAAATCAAGAAATTACTTCTGCTGCCAAAGTTGAAAACGACTGTCTGTTTACCACCTCCCCAGATTGTCTGGATGAGAACAGGAAGTAATAATATGGAAAAACTATGGGCAGAAATTGGAACCATTTCCACCCTATTTTTGAATGTCATGAGTGCCCTTAAGAACTACAAAACGCTTCTGTATTGTGAGCACACACTTTTGGGGTGAATAATGCCAGCTAACATATTGGCGATGGTGTAAAAATCCATAGAAGTATGCAGAACAGATAGATCACAACAACATTCAGCGTGCAATGTTGATCTGATACCAGCAGTGCCATGTGGAGTTCAATGCTCCAGTCGATACCCTTTCTTAACTATGCACAGCCACCAACATTCACTCAGTAGCAGGAAGGACACTCCACCAGTGCTATTAGCTGTTGTTTCAATTCTACATGTGTTCGGTGCTTTCTATAATTCTTTCAAGTTGCAAAAAACCTACAGGAAGTGGTATGGCAGATGCTGAAGAAGCTTTTATGATTTTAAGGCTTCTGCACAAACTATCTGCTCCCAGGGTGCAATCAGAGACATTACTCTTTGGAATATAAAACAAGTTAGAGAATGAAAAGAGGCCATGCAGAGCAGGACTAGCTCCTATATGGAAGAGGGAGGAGGGCTCTCAGCAGGAGGCCACATCCACCCTGGGTGATCATGGAGCAATTATCCTACCTGAACCTCAGTAAGGAACAGTGTGTGTGACATCTGTGATTCAGTAAAGACATCTTCACTGAAATCTGCTGCAGCCACAAGCTCAAAAGCAGGAGAAGAACCATATTCCCAGAGCCTACGAACATTCATGTATCTTGCTCCCCCTAGGCTGGAGATGCTTGCAACATCTTGCAGCTTAACCTCCAGTTTGTGCAAGGGAAGTCCATTCAAGCTCTCTGGTCAATGAGTGCCAACTACATTCTATTTTTGCCAGAGAAAAATAGGTCGAGCAAGCACGTTACTTTGATAAGACTGCAGCCTTCCCTATGGTGCAGGGTGTTACTGTCTGCATGCACATTAATTTGTAGGCGCCACATGTCGGACAGAATTTAATGGAGCCCCCCCAGAGAGGGAGGAGCACTCACGTCCAATTCCTGGCATTGGGAAAACTGTCCCTAATTTATTGGGGGTGTGGTAAAGGCCCTCTGCAAGAATTCCGCCTGCTTTCAGAATGTCAATTAGACTCATTAATGAGTCACTTAAAGCCAATTATCCCCAAGCTCACCAGGATTTAACGGTGGCTCAGTGATTTAACAGGGCTTACCCATGCCCCCTGAAGACTGCCCAGCAATCCCTGTTGGGTTTGCCAAGCCCCTCCCTCGCTCACAGACACACTGGCCAATGAAAGCCAACCCCCCTTGCATCCGATCCCCATCCCGTCCTATTCATCTGTCCCATGGGATCAAGCGATTATCCCTGAAGGCCTCAGGGCATTACCAGCAGCAACCACCACTCCCAGTGGCATTGCCAATAATGGGAGCTGCCGGCTCTCAGGAGCTGGATTTCCAACCTACTGGGGTTGTGATTGTGTGGGAGGCCCGACGCTGTCCACTTAAATGCCTGATTGCACTTAAATAGTGTTGAGCGTCCTGGAGAGAAATGTGGTGCTCCCACTGTTTCTCCAAAAGGTAGGAAGGGCCCCCATCACAGGAACTAAATTCTACAGCCCACTGTGTGAGCTGCATTCTGCCTATAACGGCAAACCAAGAATCTCTACTGTGCAGTAAGGTCTATCCGATGACCATGCAATTGATGACTCTGGTGCATCGGCCCTCATAACATTATGCACAGGATGCATTCAATGAAAGCCATCCTGTAACCTGAAATATGACAGAGCAGACCATTACAATGCTGATGCTGCCTGAACCACTCTGGCAGAGTCATATAGTACCTGGCAGAGTGTCAAGTTACCCATTCTTCTGCATAAATTTGCCATCAAGCAAGGACACTCACCAGCTAAATGGTGAGTTACTGAGCAGTGGGAGCACAAGAAGAAAGAGGAGAAACAAAGAGGAAATCCACATAGCCCTTTCTGGTAGTCTGTCTGGAAAAGACTCAGTGCAATATCAGTAACTGCAACTCCAATTCCCCATTCATCAACAGTCCCATACCTTACCTGACCTGTCACTGATTATTACAGCAGCTGCATCCCTAGCACACAAAAACAAAGGCTACCACAAAAATCAATAAGCCAAACCGAATTTAGTGAAATCATGCCAATTTTCTATTCTTTCACAGGCATCAGGTCAAACATGGGCAAGGAAGCCTCCTGCTGATGACAACATGCCCCCCTCCCTCAGCTAAGAAACAACACTCCTCCATGTTGAGCATCACTTGGAGGAAGCACTGAGGATGGCAAGGGCACAGAATGTTCCCTGGGTGGGGGACTTCAATGTCCATCACCAAGAGTGGCTTGGTAGCACCACTACTGACCGAGCTGGCCGGAGTCCTAAAGGACTTAGCGAGACTGGGTCTGCAGCAGGTAGGGAAGCAACAAGTGGGAAAAACATACTTGACCTCATCCTCACCAACCTACCTGCCACAGATGCGTCTGTCCATGACAGTATTCGTAGGAGTGACCATGGCACAGTCGTTGTGGAGACGAAGTCCCACCTTTAAAATGAGGATACCCTCCATCGTGTTGTGTGGCACTACCACCGTGCTAAATTGGATAAATTTTGAACAGATCTAGCAACTCAAGACTGGACATCGAGGAGCAGTGGGCCATCAGCAGCAGCAGAATTGTACTTGAACATCATCCTCATGGTCCAGCATATCCCCACCCTACCATTACCATCAAGCCAGGAGGTCATGCCAGGATCAGCACCAGGCATACCTAAAGATGAGGTGTCAATCTGGTGAAGCGAGAACACAGGACTACTTGCATGCTAAAAAGCATAAGCATGCAAGTGATAGACGGAGCTAAGTGATCCCAAAACCAACATAGCAGGTGTAAGCTCTGCAGTCCTACCACATCCAGTTGTGAATGGTGGTGGACAATTAAACAACTCACTGGAGGAGGCTCCACAAATATCCCCAGCCTCAATGGAGGAGCCCAACACATCAGTGCAAAAGATAAGGCTGAAGCATTTGCTACAATCTTCAGCCAGAAGTGCCAAGTGGATGATCCATCTCAGCCTTCTCCAGAGGTCCCCAGCATCAAGGGTGCCAGTCTTCAGCCAATTCGATTCACTTCATGTGATATCAAGAAATGGCTGAAGGCACTGGATACTGTAAAGGCTATGAGCCTTGACAATATTCCAGCAATAGTACTGAAGACTTGTGCTTCAGAACTTGCCATGTCCCTTGCCAAGCTATTCCAGTACAGCTATAACACTGGTATCTACACAGCTATGTGGAAAAATGTCCAGCTATATCCTGTACACAAAATGCAGGACAAATCCAACCAGGCCAATTATCACCTCATCAACCCACTCTCAAATCGTAAGTAAATCAAAAGGGTCATCAACAATGCTATCAAGCAGCACTTGCTTAGCAATAACCTGCTCACTGATGCCCAGTTGTGACTCCGCCAGGGCCACTCAGCTCCTGACCTCATGACAGCCTTAATTCAAACATGGACAAAAGAGCTGAACTCCAGAGGCAAGGTGAGAATGACTGTCCTTGACATCAAAGCAGCATTTGACAGAGTCTGGCATCAGGGAGCCCTAGCAAAACGAGAGTCAATGGGAATCAGGGGGGAAAACTCTCTGCTGGTTGTAGTCATACCTAGCACAAAGGAAGATAGTTGTTGGATGTCAGTCATCTTAGCTCCAGGGTATCACTGCAGGAGTTCCTTGGGGTAGTGTCCCCAGCCCAGCCATCTTCAGCTGCTTCATCAATAACCTTCCTTCCATCATAAAGGTCAGAAGCGGGGATGTTCGCTGACGACTGCACAATGTTCAACACCATTCACGACTCCTCAGATACTGAAGCAGTCTATGTCTAAATGCAGCAATACCTGGGCAATATCCAGGCTTGGGTTGACAAGTGGCAAGTAACATTCATGCCACACAAGTGTCAGGCAATGACATATTTAACAGGTGAGAATCCAACCATCATCCCTTGATGTTCAATAGCACTATCATCACTGAATCCCCTACTATCAACATCCTGGGGGGGGGGGGGCGGTTTACCATTGACCAGAAACAGAACTGGACTAGCCATATGTTGTGGCTACAAGAGCAGGTCAACGGCTAGGAATCGTGCGACGAGTAACCCGCATCATGACTCCCCAAAGCCTGTCCACCATCTACAAGGCACAAGTCAGGAGTGTGATGGAATACTCCCCACTTGTCTGGATGAGTGCAGCTCCCACAACACTCAAGAAGCTTGAAACTGTCCAAGACAAAGCAGCTCGCTTGATTAGCGCCACATCCACAAACATTCACTCCCTCCAACACTGATGCACAGTAGCAGCAGTGTGTATCAGCAGTGTGTACCATCCACAAGATGCGCTGCAGGAATTCGCCAAGGCTCCTTTGACAGCACCTTCCAAACCCACGACCATTACCATCTAGAAGGACAAGGGCAGCAGATAGATGGAAGTTCCCCTCCAAGTAGCTCACCATCCTGACTTGGAAATATATTGCCGTTCCTTCACTGTCGCCGAGTCAAAACCCTGGAACTCCCTTCCTAACAGCACTGTGGGTGTACCTACACCACATGAACTGCAGCAGTTTAAGACGACAGCTCACCACCACATTATCAAGGGCAACTAGGGATGGGCATTAAATGCTGGCTCAGCCAGCAAAGCCAACATCCCATGAATTAATAAAAAAAATAAATAAATAATTGTGAGATAGTGTGGTGAAGCATCTGCAAATCCATTTTGAGAAAGATTGCTGACAGGCGAGTGATGGGCATGATTTAAGAGTAGTGGCATGGCAGGAAGGGTATAGCATTTGAAAATACAACCTTGAGGTCTAAGCTACTTGCAGCACAGCACCCAGGTCCTCAGGGCTTGTCTCCTAGCATGGATCTCCACAGTTAACTGCTCCCAATGCCTTCTGAGCATATATCTGGAGGGCCTCCTAGGTCACTGCAGATACACAACAATGTTCTTCCTTTCCAAATCCTCCCCCAAGACCTCCAGTGCAGCGCTGAAAACCTTGAATCCTTTCTCGCCCATTGGGCGCCATTCTTCCCAAGTTAGTCATTTCCTGTTGGACTGGTAGCTGCTCCTCCAGCCACAATATAATCACCCCTTTGAGAGGTGCAGACCAAATTTAAGTGGTCCACTGCCAATGCATCCAGTCAATCAACAGCATGTTTAGCTGTTGTTGGCTGACTGCTGAAATCACTGAAATAAGCAGCCAACAGAAAGTTGGCATATTGCCTGCAATGGAATCCAAGAATGTGGGTTAATCATACATTGGGATCCAGAGAGCAAAGAACCAATGCCCTTAAATGCATGTTCCAGCAGCTTCAATTTATGGGGAACCTAAGCTTTGGTCAACTGTGACGATTAAGAATTTGAATACTTAGGACTTCCAAATTCAGTACACAGAATAACTAGCCATCAGAAAATGAAGGAAGAATTTGCAATTTTATAGCAATTTACATTTCCTGAGGATGCTCCAAACACTTAACAGTACTATACTTGCGAAAATGCTTCATCATCTATAATGTAGGAGGCACCGCAGCCAATTTACATATAGCAAGGTCTCACAAACAGCAATGAGATAATCTGACATTTTAGTGATATTTACTGACATTTGGTTGAGGTATAAATATTGACTGGTACACCTGGGAGAACTCGCCTGCTCTTCTACTCCTCCTTCTAAGCTCCCTCCTTTCTCTACCACAGAAGCCCATAACACTTACTTGCATGAACACATACACAGCACTTTGCACATGTTACAAGGATGCTTGTTCCATCTTCGTCAACATAAGAAGTGGGGAGCGTTAGGTCTACATGGTCACTTCCAGATGTGAAGCACATTTCTGGAACCAATGGCTTGCTTTTTATTTGGTTTCTGGGTTTGCCTGCATCCAAAGGTTGGCTTTTGTTTCTGGTACCCTGACTCTCCTGACAATCTACCTGTCAAAATAAGAGTGGGAAGGTGTCAGTAAGGGAAGAGAAACATATTATTAATTACTTCAGACCATTTATATTAAGCAGACTCCATGGTAGACAAGGATATAGCCACCACTCAGTACCTTTCAATGCAAGGTTTTAATTTTCAGTTAAGCCACTATGTTCTTGGAACCAGGAATGCCCTATTAAGAAAACGATGAGTTCACAGAAGCTCAGGTTATATGTCTCGTTATATAGCTGTTGACAACATTGCCTTTTACAAATAATGGTAGAGCGAATAAACATTAAGCAGTTATAGAATTTTTCAGCAGCTTCTGGAAAGGCTATATATATGTCCATCTAATTGTAACCGCAGGGTGGAATAGTCTATTTCATTAACAATTGTTTCAGAGCAGATACAGGAATTGATAAGAAATTATTGCATGAACTTGAGAGATTTGGTTTTATTATTCCACTGTGCTATAAATGATCAAAACAAATGCATGTACCTCAGTCGCTGACCTCAATTCACAAACATTTTAGAAAGACACTTGCTGTGCATGAGCACAGCAAAAATTTAAAGAAACCCAAGCAGAGTGCCTGTCTTGCAAAACACAATTCAAGGTCTCACCACTTGGTATCCTCCATGAGAGGCTCCTTAAAATGGAAATATGCCACAATAAGAGCAAATACAAGGGCCCTTCCAAAATGTTTTAATGCTGATAACATTGTCCATGTGATCCACCCCACCAGGAGAATACCAGATCTCTTTGATCCACTTCCAGAAAAAGAAAAATCACACAATGTCATTCAAAACAGGGTGAGAGTTCAGAATGTAAAATAACTACACAGTTGCAGAATGATGGAATGGTCATGAAAAAAATAAAAGTAGATAAAATCTGTATTTGAGGGTCCACTCAAATCAACTTGCAGCATCCAAAGAATACTCTTCTCTACATGGAAGGGAAAGGACAGATGAAGATTTCTCAATCTTTCTAATGCCTGAACAATTAATAATCTGTTTCTGATGGAGGTGTTTGAGGGATAATTGTTGACCAGGATAATGGGCAAAATCCCTGCTCTTCACTGAAAAGTGCTATGGGTTCCTTTAAATTCACCTGAAGGAGCAGATATCACGGAGGTGGCATAGTGGTATTGTCACTGGACTAGTATTTCAGAAGGCCCAGGGTAAATCTCTGGGGACCCAGGTTTGAAACCCACCACAACAGATGACAAAATTTTAATTCAATAAAAATAAAAAGTCTGATAATGACCACAAAACCATTGCCGATTGTCGTAAAAACTCATCTGGTTCACTGATGTCCTTTAGGGAAGGAAATCTGCTCTTTCCTGGCCTACATGTGACTCCAGGCCCACAGCAATGTGGTTGACTTTTAAATGCCCTCTGGACAGGACAATTAGGGATGGGCAATAAATGCTGGCCTAGCCAGCGAAGCCCACATCCCATGAACAAAAAAATATATTTGCAGTCTAACCCAAAAAGATGGCACCTTCAATGGCACAACATATCCTTCATATGATGTTTGAACCCAGTAGGGAAGTGCCAGTTGGTACTATTCAGTTCTACCACAGTTTAAGACAAAAAAAGTAGAAACTTAAAAAACGGACTAAAAACTATGAAAATTGAACTCTGATCTGCAAATGATAAAGAACTAAGTATAAAAGGGAACTTCTCCACCATTTAAGCATAAATTAACAGGTGGTCTGGAGCACACTTTATACCCTTCCCCAGTACACATCCGCATTTGGGATAAAAGTTGCACACGTAACTGCCAAATCATAAAAACTACGAAACAAATTGATCATGTATGGAGGATACTACAAGAAATGCCTTCCAAAAACCTTCATTTCAGAGTGCCCTGTATTCATTATATCCCACAATTATGCAATATGTAACATTACTGTAATTGGAATTTCAACCAGTGGCAATTGAAGACTGACTGCATTTTAATTCAGGGATTGTTTTGCAAAATATTTACAAATTGGATTGCAATGACCACCAGCAAATGCAATAAAATATCTTCATAAATTAAGTTAGAATAAAAATGTTTCATTTTTCACAAATCATTGGTCATTCTACAAAATTTCTTCAATTTGAAAAACTGTTTTGACTTTTCTAAGCAGTATAATTTTAAGATCTACCAGTATCCGGATTAATCATTAGCAGGGTAATTTATAAAGGAAAGCTTTAGTCCAAGTTCAAACGCTGGAAAGTAAAATAAAAAATATCCCAACCTGGTATGACTGGAAGAGTGCACAAATTGAGCAGTAAGGCATCAGCTGTGCCATTGTGCAGTTGTATTCTCGTTCGGCAAGAAAGTTCTGGGGCCGGTTTTGCCACAGATGAGCAAGAGGCTTTGCCCATGGTTCTGATTCCATTGGGTCATCTTCTACCGACAATAAGTCTGGCATTTCTGTTACAAAAATAGCAGTTTTAAAGAAGAATCAAGTCCAGTACAGTTAAGGTCCATTGAACATTATCAAATGAAAGTAGATAGAATGGTCATTTGCACTTTCTAGTGACTTCTGACTTACGATTGTCTTGCCCTCATGCCTTCAGTGTTTACTTGCTACTTCTTGCAGTCCTATTTTCTTTTTTGCCTCAGAATCATTCCCCAATTAGTTCTGCATGTACCATAATAGTACTCAGCTCCCTTCTACCATGTGTCATAGCAGGACCCTGCTCTCTCCCAAATGCTATTGAACTCTCTTCACAACCCTACACATTGCACAGCATGCTGACAGACCAGTTCATTGAAACTGTCTTATCGCAAATAAACTTGATATTCCCATTGCCTCCTTTAAGCCTCAGGACTTTCCCTCATCATAGATCATATTTTCTCATCATATTGCATACACTAGCAACATGAAATGAGCTAAATCTTTAACCAAGAGCCAAAGACATGGAGAGAAAGGTTTCATTTGCACACAAAGTTGGCAAAAACAAGGTATGCTTTTACAAGTTTGTTTTTCTATTGCACATATTTTACCCACAACATAGATTTAGTGCCATAGAAATATTAAAGGGAGGCAACATTGGAGAAGAAACTACAAGAGAACACATTTGTTGCTTACACATATTGGCATGAGATTAAAAAATTTTGCTGCATACTTGACCCCAGATATGAACTAGTCTAAAGTAGTAGAATTCAGTTCCCAACAAGGCCTTCAACAGTAAAGCCTCTTGAATATGGCTGCAGGTTAAGCTCTAACATTGGTTACACACCTTCATCGCTAACGCAGTCCTTTACCACAGAAAGCGGGTGGTGCCGTGGTGGTTTACTAAGAGGCTGACGCCGACTCTTGGCCTTCTTCTTGGATTTCATTTCTTTCATGTATTGCTCAGCCATCTGTGGTAGAATAAAACAATAGGTCTGTAATGCTCCTTTGAGGGACAGGAGTTGCATTTTAGCATTAGGGAAACTTGTAGTGGTTGACAACAGTCCTTTTTGCAAGTCTTGTGTTAGTAATAATGCTAGCATTATTTATATGTTAAGATTGAAGGTATGAAAAGTTATCGATGATCCCCATTGATCAAGTGTAACATATCAAATGCAAAATATGCTCCCAAAGACACAGACACGAGGTTGGAGGCAAACAGGTTAAAATTTGTTATAAAAACTGAAAATGCTAGAAATGTGGAGAGAGAGAAAAACAGAGGAGTTAGATCATTGACATGAAACTTGATAAGTCTTTTCTTCAGAACTGGAAAAAGTTGGTGGTGCAACAAGTTTTAAGCAAGTAGAGGCAGGAAAAGGGAAGGTGGGGTGAAGCACAAGGAATGTCAGTGATAGAGTGCAAGGCATAAGAGATTAATTGACAAAAGGAACGATGGCGTAAGGCAAAAGGAAATGATAATGGGACATGTGAAGAAACAAAAAGATGTCTAAATGTGTAAATGGGAAAAGCAGAATCATCAACCATGCAAAAACAAGAAAAAAAACCTTTGGAGGTAGAGGTTATGATTTGAAATTGTTGAACTCAATACTGAGATCAGATTGTGCTGTTCTTTGAGCTTCACTGGAACAGCGAAGGAGGCTCAGGACATTAAGTCAGAGTGGGAGTGGAGCAGAGGATAAATTGATCAGTGACCGGAAGCTGGGGGGTCACGCTCGTGGGCTGGACGGATGCATCCCACAAGAGTTTTCACTCGTTCACCTTTCTCAAGATAGCCTATTTCTTTCTCTTCTATATGTTTATCTAGCTTTCCTCTAAATGCATCTGTGCTAATCACCTCAAATATCCCTTATGATAAGAGTTCCACATCCTAACCACTCTCTGGATAAAGAAATTTCTCCTGAGTTTATTTGCGACCATCTAACATTTATAGACACTAGTTCAGTCTCTCCTGCAAGCAGTAACACTGTCAAACATTTTCATAAACCTAAAGTCCTCAATCAGATCACCCCATAACCTTTTCTTTTCTGCAGAAAACACCCAAAGCCTGTTCAATCTTTTCTGATCAATATACCAGTTTTGGTACCATCCTTCGAGTTTTTTTGCACCTTCTCCAGTACCTCGACATCCTTTTAATATTAGAGACCAGAAGTGTCAGAGCCATTGAAAAATTGCGGCACAGAAAGAGGCCATTTAGCCCATCGTGTCTACATTCGAGTGTGGCCTCACCAAGCCTCTTTACGGGGAGAATTTTCTCCCCATCGGGGGGAGGGGGTTGGGCGGAAGTGGGTGAGCACACAGCCAATCACCTCCTGCGATCAGCTGGGTTCCGCCATTTTGCGTGGGCAGGCCAATTAAGGCCCGCCCAGCATGATGCGCACCCGGAAGCGCTGAACTTTCCCTGCGCAGTTGGGGGGAGGAGGGAGAGTCAGGGCCCGCACAATTTCGCACACATCTCCCTGAGACACGGAGCTGCCTCAGGGAATTTAGTCTGATTTTTAAAGAATTTTAATAAAGAAAAATGAAATTTTTATGACATGTTTCCTCACATGAGCTGGAACATGTCAATGAACTTTAATTGAAAAAAATTTAATTTATAAACCCTTCGTGAAACCTCATCCCGCCCGTGGATGAGGTTTCATGATAAATGCGAAGGCCGCCTGGGCTTTTCGCCTGCCTGCCAACCTTAAGGTTGGACGGACAGCTCAATTAATTATTTAATTAATTTTTAAATGGCCTTAATAGGCCTTTGACAGCTCGTCGGTGGTGCAGCCAACTCTGCTGCGCGCCTGCCGTACTGAGGAACAGAATGAAGCACGGTGACGTCGGGACGCACGCCCGATGTCACCGCATATCATTTTACATGCCAGCGAGCAGAGCCTACCTCTGCTCACTGACCCGAAGATTCTGCCCTATATTTAGCATAACTTCTCTGCTTTTAAATTCTATAATATAAATGACCCTTTATCTTTAAGTGGCTTTACTAACCTATGCCACTACATTTTGCTATTTATCTGTACCCCCAGGTACTTCTGGTCGTCTACTCATTACGATACTTATTTTCTAAGGAGAATGCAGCCTTTTTATTCTTCCTACCAAAATGTATTACCTTACATCTATCCATTTTCAAGTTCATTTCAATCACACCCTCTGCAAGTTTTGCAATGTCTTCCTATATTTTGTTGCACTCAACCTCTAACTACATCCCACTAATTTGGTGTGAATGCAAATTTTGGAATTATACCTCTGATTCCAAATTGTTTATGTAAATTGTAAACAATAGTGGTCGCAGCATTGAGTGGAACACTATTTTCACTTTTTGCCAGCCAGCGCAGCTAACTTTAACGTCTACTCTCCACTTACTGTGTTGTAATTGGCTTGCTATCCATTCTGCAACTGGTCCCAGCTACACATGTCCTGACCTTAGTCACAAGTTGACTACATGGTACCTTATCAAAGGTCTTTTATTCATACTATAGACTTGGGAGGGAAAAGAATTCCTCCCTTCCCCCTACCCCCGACTTCAGGAATACCAAAATTGTAACTATCTTCAAGGAGGGAAATAAATCATGCTGTGGAAACTATTGAGGTCCATAGTAGGGAAAATCCTTGACATGTACTCTCCTGAATTGCCCATTTCTGGTAGCTGAAACATAGAAACATAGAAAATAGGAGCGGGACTAAGCCATTCGGCCCTTCTAGCCTGCTCCGCCAATCATTATGATCACGGCTGATCATCCAACTCAATAGCCTGCTCCCGCTTTCTCCCCATGTCCTTTGATCTCTTTCGCCCCAAGAGGTATATCTAACTCCTTCTTGAAAACATACAATGTTTTGGCCTCAACCACTTTGTGGTAGCGAATTCCACAGGCTCACCAGTCTCTGGGTGAAGAAATCTCTCCTCATCTCAGTTCTAAATTGTATACCCTGTATCTTCAGACTGTGACCCCTGGTTTTGGACTCCGCCACCATCGGGAATATCCTTCCTGTATCTACCCTGTCTAGTCCTCTTAGAATGTTATAAGCTTCTACGAGATCCCCCCTCATTCTTCTGAACTCCAGCGAATATAATCTTAAACGACTCAATCTCTCTTCATATGTCAGTCCTGCCATCCCAGGAATCAGTCTGGTAAACCTTTGCTGCACTCCCTCTACAGCAAGAGCAACCTTCCTCAGATAAAGAGACCAAAACCGCACACAATATTCCAGGTGTGGTCTCACCAAGGCCTGTATAATTCCAGCAAGACATCCCTGTTCCTGTACTCAAATCCTCTCACTATGAGGGCCAACATACCATTTGCCTTCTTTTACCACCTGCTGTACCTGCATGCTTACCTTCAGTGACTGGTGTACAAGGACACCCAGGTCTCGTTGCACATTCCCCTCTCTCAATTTATAGCCATTCAGGTAATAATCTGCCTTCCTGTTTTTGCTACCAAAGTGGATAACCTCAGATTTATCCACATTATACTGCATCTGCCACGCATTTGCCCACTCATACAGCTTGTCCAAATCACACTGAAGCATCTCTGCATCCTCCTCACAGTCCACCCTCCCACCCAGCTTTGTGTCATCTGCAAATTTGGAGATATTACATTTAGTTCCCTCATCTAAATCATTAATATATATTATGAATAGCTGAGGTCCCAGCACCATTGCCATTGCCGTCATCCCTTCAAGTAACTTTTCCCAATCCATCATAACCAACTCGTGTCTCATACCATCGTAGTTTCCTTTAATAAGATTCAGGACTTAGTCTCAGAATCAACTGCGTCACTCTCCATCTTGATGAAGAATTCTATCATATTATGGTCGCTCATCCCGAAGGGGCCTCGCACAATTAGATTGCCAATTATTCCTTTCTTATTACACAATACCCAGTTGAGGATGGCCTGTTCTCTAGGTGATTCTTCAACGTATTGGTCCAGAAAGCCACCTCATATACACTCCAGGAATTCCTCATCTACGGTATTGTTACTAATTTGATTTACCCAATCTATATGCAGATTAAAGTCACCCATAATTACAGATGTTCCTTTATTGCATGTGCTTCTAATTTCCTGTTTAATGCCATTCCCAAAATCACCATTACAGTTTGGGGGTCTAAATACAACCCCCACTAACGTGTTTTTCCCCTTAGTGTTTCTCAGCTCTACCCATACAGATTCCACATTGTCGGAGCTAATACCTTTCCTCACTATTGCATTAATTTCCTCTTTAACCAGCAATGTCTGTCCTTCCTAAATACTGAATACCCCTGGATGTTCAGTTCCCATCCCTGGTCATCCTGCAGCCATGTCTCCATAATCCAGTCTATATCTTACCTGTTTACATCTATTTGTATGCTTAGTTCATCCACTTTATTGCGTATGCTCCTCGCGTTAAGGCACAAAGCACTTTTTAACATTACTTGTCCCGTTCCCACTATTTTTCACTGAGGCCCTGTTTGATTCTTGCCCTTGATTTCTCTGCCCATCACTTTTCTTATTCCCCTGTCTTTTGTGTTTGTCCTGGATTCCCCATCCTCTGATTTCTTGCATAGATTCCCATCGCCCTTCCATCTTAGTTTAAACCCTCCCCAACCACTCTAGCAAATATTCCCCCGAGGACATCAGTCATAGCCCTGCCCATGTGTAACCCGCCCACTTCCCCAGAACTCCAATGTCCTAGGAATCTGAAACCCTCCCCCTCACACCATCTCTTCAGCCACGTATTCATCTGAAATATCCTATTTCTACTGACTAGCACGTGGCATTGGTAGTAATCCGGAGATCACTACCTTTGAGGTCCTACTTTTCAACTTACTTCTTAACTCCTTATATTCTGCTTTTAGGACCTCATCCCTTTCTTTACCTATGTCATTTGTAGCAATGTGTACCACGACCACTGGCTGTTCACCCTCCTCCTTCAGAATGTCCTGTAACCGCTCTGAGACATCCTTGACCCTAGCAACAGGGAGGCAATACGCCACCCTGGAGCCTCATTTGCGGCCACAGAAACGCCCATCTATTCCCCTTACAATTGAATCCTCTATAACTGTTGCATTCCCACACTTTTTACTCCTCCCCTGTGCAGCAGAGCCAACAATGGTGCAACGAATTTGGCTGTTGCTGCTTTCCCCAGAGAGGCCATTCCCATCAACAATATCCAAAGCGGTATATCTGTTTTGCAGGGGTATAGCCACAGGAGATTCCTGCACTGCCTGCCTAGTCCTCTTGCTTTGCCTGGTGGTCACCCATCCCCTTCCTGTCTGTGGACTCAGCCTGCGGTGTGACTACCTCCCTACACATGCTATCCACAATACTCTCCACCGTGCGGATGCTCCACAATGTCCCCAGCCGCCACTCGAGCTCTGAAACCTGGGCTTCCAGGAGCTGCAGCTGGAGGCACTTCCCGCACACATGCTGGCCCCGGGTACTGGAAATGTTCCTGGCTTCCTACAGAGCAGGAGGAGCCCACCACGGCTTTGAGCTCTCCTGCCATGACTTACTCCTTTAAATTAAATTAAACCTTTTTGAAGATAATTAATAATCAAATAATATTAATTACCCTAGGGCCCTTCTTCCCTGCTCCTCGTTGTTATAGAATATAGCCCTTACAAACGATGAACCACAAAATAAGATCTTAAAAACTACAAGCAATAAAAGGAGTAAATACTTACCCAGCCGTACTCATGGCACTCAAAGGATCACCTCATTCCCTCCTCACCAAAGTCCCTCAGTCACCAAAAATCAACTTAAGCACTTTACTGTAGATCAAAGCAGCAGTCCAGTGCTGACTGAAGAAATCCTCCCAGAGACAGTGTGGCTTTAGACCTTCCAGAGGAATGTCTGACATGGCCTTTGTTGCCAGAGAAATCCAAGAAAAATGTGGAGAACACCACATTCTTCACTGCATTCAGTGACCTGATGAAAGCACTTGACTCAGTAAATAGTGGGTTCTGTGGATTGTGCTCCAAAGATTTGGATGAAGAAATTTCATCACAATCCTGTGACTGCTTCATGATGATATGACTGCAACTGTCTTTAGTGGAAGACTTGAAACAGGTGCCTTCAAAATCTGGGCTGGTTTCAAGCAAGGCTGTGCGATTGCCCCCATACTATTTACAATCTACCTATCAATGGCTATTCACCACAAAGATTGCCTGCCCTCTGGTGGTGAGAGTATTACATACCACCTAGATGGAAAACTAACCTCAGTCGTGCCCATGCCAAAACTAACCACCATAGATATACATGATTTAAATGACTGCAGTGTCATTGCCCACTCACCACCAGATTTGCAAGCCAGCCATTCTCAATCTCTTCAATTCTGCATACAAGAGACTTGGTCTGTCCTTGTATACTGCCAAAACTAAACCTTTATCAACCCACACCTGGTCAGCCAAATATTCCACCTCCCATACATGTTGAAGGAGACACTCTGGAATATGTTGAGCACTTCCCATATGCCTGGTAGCCCCCTCGCTCACAGTGCCACCACTGATGAGGAAATTCAATACAGTACTAGATCAGCTGTACGGCAGTGAGCATTTGACAACTAAAACCTCTGCAAGTCAACAAAAGTCTTAGTGTCGTTATTACACTCCTGCACTGCAGTAAGACCTGGATTGTAGATCAGTGACACGTAACAGTGCTAGAGAAATTCCATCAGTAATGCCTCTGCTGTATCCTTCAGATTCAACGGGAAAACCTGCCAGAAGCCAGTTCCACAAGCATTTAGGCAAAACTCCGACACAATCAACTTTGATGGATTGGACACCGTGTCCAGAAGGTCGAAAAGCATTTCCCCCGCCAGGACCTGTTTTCTCAACTCTCAGTCTGCGTTCCACTGGAGGGCAAAGAAAACACTTCAAAGACACTCTGAAGCTCTCTTTGATGTCAATGCTGCCATGTTTCAATGACTAGGAGGAGCTTGCTACCAGTCGTTCAAAATGATGCCTACTTGTCTATCAAACTGCATCATGCTTTGAATCTAAATGCCTTGATGAGGCAGAGTGGCAGCACAGAAGGAAAGAAAAGGAAGCAAATGCAGCACTCCAGATCCCACTATCTCATGGAATGTCCTGCCCCATGTGCCCAAAGTTCTTCAGATCAGGAATCAGCCTGTTCAGTCACAAGACTACTCATGGCAGAAACCTGCAACCCTGAGTAAACGCCATCCTCAAATCAAGGGTAAAACGGACGATGATAACCTTGTCAAAGGGCTTGGTAGGTAGCTTTTTGACAGTGTCTCCAGTAATAATCAGTTGAATGGCCTTCTGTAAAAATTTAAAATGTTTCCAGGTATACTCTTGCGTACAGGAGTATACAACCTGCAAAAACATCATCATCAATACATCTTCTAATGAAAACACTGTGAATAATACAAGTGTCAGTTGGAACAAGTATTCACCAAAGGCACACAGTGATCAATAATTTAAACTTGATTTTCAGAAGACTCCTTCAATCAGTAGATCAACAGTTCACAAGATGATTAAACTGAGTTACCTTACCCTCTTCAATTGAAGTGATTTTGTGACTATTTTCCCAACCACACTCATTATAGTGCATCAATCTAACTGATGTACATTGCTTTATAGGGTAGATCGAGCGACTGCTCAAGACAGAAAAAAAGGGAAGCAGGTCAAAGCAATATGTAATTACTTGATGTATAAATACCTCCGCAAGGTCCTGTTCATTGAGACTAGTTCCAATATTTGTTTTGACTGTTTCATTCCAATCTGGGCTATTATCAGAGTCCTCTGCAGCACTCTCTTGGCTTGAACTTTGAGTACTTGTAGTCTCTGAATCAGATGAGCTGGATTCAAATGATTTCACAAATGGAATGGGAGTATTTTGGGAAGGAGCGGCTAGAGAGAAGTTTAACACAGTAACAGCTGTGTCCACTGCACTGGACATGGTTCGCTTCAACGTAAGCTTTTCTTCAAGTGGACCATTTTCAATGTGTGGCTCAACTTGTGCTGCAGCAGGTTCTGCAAAAGGAAAAAGTGGATTATAAATGGAAAAAAAAATTGCGATTTCACTAAACAATTTGTTGTAGCTTATAACGAATATATGCACAATGTAGAATCTGTGTACTTATGTTCAACTCCAAAAGCAAACCTTCAATACAAATACATCAACAGAATTTCACAAAACCCTTCAATTGTGTTAGATTGTTGTTTCAAAAATCATATGAAAGGGCTTATAATATGCGACTTTGTCTGTGCCAGGCCATGGGATGAATCAAAAACTTCAACATTTATTGCAAGATGCCAAGGAGGCCAGAAAGGCGGAGGATGAAGAGGTCCAACTGCATTTTCTTCCATTTCCTGTTAGCAATTGGCCAAACTGACAGGGCAAGAAAACCAGATGCAGGAGGCCACAGCCAGGGGTTCATTAATTGGCTATGGGAAGAGAAAATGGAACGATGGTCATAATTGGCTGGAAATAGGAAGAATCGTTGGGGCTTGGTGCAATCAAAACTTGTAGAAGGGTATGGAGCCAAAAGCCTCCTCAAGCAGCTGTGGGGAGGTCTCCTGCCTACAAGGAATGCCTCCCTTTCACTGCTGGGTTTCCCAATCCCTGGGAAATCCATTAGCAATTATAAAAGTTAACTTTGGTTTCCAACTGCACTGCAGGAGTTCAGTTTCAACACGTTAATTGAAGTGTCCTGCCTCTCCAAAGCATGACACTCAGACGTCACATATACCCATCACCATAAAAACAGCAACAGGCCTTCAGTTCTTATTATTGAGACCATAGAGATATCACAGAATTTGTCTGGCACAGGAGGCAGCCATGTGGCCCATCGTGTTTGCACTGACTCTGAGCAACTCACCTGGTTCCATTCTCTCGCCTTTTCCCCCATAACTGTGCACATTCTTCCTTTTCAGATACCAGTCCAAATCCCTTCTGAATGCTTCAACTGATTCTGCCTCCATCACACTCTCGGGCAGGACATTCCAGAACCTAACCACTTGCTGAAAAATTTTCTCCTCATATCACTATTGCTTCTTTCACTAATTCAAATCTGTGCCCTATCATTCTTGATCCTTTCACGAATGGGAACAGTTTCTCCCTTTCTACTCTGTCCAGACCCCTCATGATTTTGAATATCTCTATCAAATCTCCTCTCAGCCTTCTTTTCTCTAAGGAAAACTCTTAACTTTTACAATCTTTCTTCATAACTGAAGATCCTCATCCCAGGAACCACTCTCATGAATCTTTTCTGTATTCACTCCAATGCCTTCATATCCTTCCTAAAGTGTGGTGCCCAGAACTGGATGCAATACTCCAGCTGAGGCCGAATTAGTGACTTATACAAGTTCAACATAACCTCCTTGTTCTTGTAATTTATGCCCCCATTAATAAAACCCAGGAAACTGAATGTTTTATTAACCACTCTCTCAACCTGTCCTGCCACTTTCAATGACATATGCACATATACATCCAGATCCCTCTGCTCCTACACCCCCTTTGTAGTTGTATCCCTTATTTTAATAGTGTCGCCCCACGTTCTTTCTACTAAATTAATCACTTCAATTTCTCTGCATTGAACTTCATCTGCCAACTGTCTGCCCATTCCACCAACTTGTTATGCCCTTCTGAAGTTCTACTCTATCTTCCTCGCAGGTCACAATGCTTATGAGTTTTGTATCATCTGCAAACTTTGAAATTGTTCCCTGTACACCAAGATCTGGGTCATTAATATATTTCAGGAAAAGTAGGGGTCAGTATGGGAACTCCACTACAAGCTTACCTCCAGCTGAAAAACATCCATTAACCATTACTTGGTTTCCTGTCACTCTGCCAATTTCATATCCGTGTTGCACTGTCCCTTTTATTCCATGTGCTATAACTTTGCTCACAAGTCTTATGTGGTACTGTATCAAGCATCTTTTGAAGGTCCACGTACACCACATCAACAGCATTTCCCTTATCAACCCTTTGTTACCTCTTCAAAATATTCCAGCAAGTTAGTTAGACATGATTTTCCCTTAAGAAACTAAATGTTGGTTTTCCTTAATTAACCTAATAGTCCATGTGACTATCAACTTGGTCGCAAATTGTTTCTAAAAGATTCCCCATCACCAAATTTAAACTGACTGGCCTGTAGTTGCTGGGCTTATCCTTACACCTTTTTTTGAACTAGGGTACAATGTTTGCAATTTTCCAGTCCTCTGTCACCTGTGCCGAGTCTAAGGAAGATTGAAAAATTATAGCCAGTGCCTCCACAATTTCCACATTCACTTCTCACAGGATCCTTGGGTGCATCTCATCTGGTTCTCGTGCCTTATCAACTTTAAGTACAGATAACCTATCCAATATCTCTTCAATTTTAAACCCTTCTAGTGTCCGAATTACCTTCCCTTTTACCAGGTAGCATTTTCTTCCTTAGTAAAGACAGATGCAAAGTATTCATTTATTATCTCAGCTATACCCTCCATGTGCAAGCTCTCCTTTTGGTCCCTCATCATCTCTACTCCTTCTTTTACCACCCTTTTACCATTTATATGCCGATTCAAGACTTTGGGATTCCCTTTTATGTTAGTTGCCAGACTATTTTGATACTCACTCTTTGTTTCTCTTATTTGCTTCTTCACCTCTGTTCTGAATCTCCCATATTCAGCCCAGTTCTCAATTGTTGTTCCTACCTAACACCTGTCTTAAGCACACATTTCCTTCTTTACTTTAATTTCTATCTTTTGTCATCCAGGAGCTCTGGATTTGTTTGCCCGACCTTTCACTTTAAACGGAATATATCTTAATTGTGCTCGAATTCACTCGAAAGAAGCCCACTGGTCAGCAGCCAACCTTTGGCTCCAATTTATTTGGCCCAGATCCTTTCTCATCCCATTGAAGTTGGCTTTACTCCAGTTAATTTTTCTCACTCTGGACTGTTTTGTGTACTTTTCCATACCCACTCCTTTTCTTATACATTTACAGGATATAGGTGCCGCTGGCTAGGCCAGCATTTACTGCCCATCCCTAATTGCCCTTGTTCAGAGGGCATTCAAGTGTCAATCACACTGCTGTGGGTCTGGAGTCACATGTAGGCCAGACCAGATAAGGACGGCAGATTTCCTTCCCTAAAAGGTATTAGTGAATCAGATGGGTTTTTGTGACAATCAGCAGTGGTTTTGTGGTTATCAGACTTTTAATTCCAGAATTCAAATTTCACCATCTGCCGTGGTAGAATTCGAACCAGGGTCCCCCGAGCATTACCCTGGGTCTCTGGAATACTAGAGCAGTGACAATACCACTATGCCACCACCTCGCCTTAAATGATTCCAACAGCGGAGAGTTTTCCCCCTGATTTCCATTGACTCCAGTTTTGCTAGGGCTACTTGATGCCACACTCAGTCAAATGCTGCCTCGATGTCAAGGCCAGTCACTTGCCTCACCTCTGGAGTTCACACTTTTATCCATGTTTGAACGGAGGCTATAATGAGGTTAGGAGCTGAGTGACCCTGGCGGAATCCAAACTGAGCGTCTGTTAAAATTAACTGGAGGAAAGCCAACTTCAAATGGCGTTGAGAAAGGATCTGGGCCAAATTAATTGGAGCCAAATGTTGGCTGCTGACCAGTGGGCTTCTTTCGAGAGAATTCGAGCACAATTGAGGTATATTCTGTTGAAAGTGAAAAGTCGGGCAAACAAATCCAGAGCTCCTGGATGACAAAGAAGATAGAAATTAAGATAAAAGAAGAAAATGTGCGCTTATGACAGGTGTTAGGTAGAAACAACAATTGAGAACTGGGGTGAATATGGAAAATTTGCTAAGCAACTGCTGCTTAATAGCATTGTTGATGACCCCTTCCATCATCTTACTGATGATCGAGAGTAGACTGATGTGGCTGTAATTGGCTGGGTTGGATTTGCCCTGCTTTTTGTGTACAGGACATATCTGAGCAATTTTCCACACTGCCAGGTAGATGCTAGTGTTATAGCTGTACTGGAACAGCTTGGTTAGGGGCATGGCAAGTTCTGGAGCACAAGTCTTCATTGCTGGAATATCGACAGGGCCCATAGCCTTTGCAGTGTCCAGTGCCTTCAGCCGTTCCTTGATAGCACGTGGAGTGAATCAAAATTGACTGGACTGTCATCTGTGATGCTGGGGACCTCCGGAGGAGGATACAACGATTGCTGTCCCCTAAATGTTCTCCTACCAATGCTTAATTCTACTTGTCCCACCTCATTTCCAAGAACCAGGTCTAGCAGTGCCTCATTCCTTGCTGGACTGGAAACAAGAAAGTTCCCTGAACACATCCTAGGAACTTTTGCCCCCAATCTGTCCTTCAAACAAATATTCCAGTCTATATTGGGTAATTAAAGTCCCACATTATAACTATAATTTCGCACCTATGTAATTTCCTTGCAACTTTGTTCCTCCACATCCTTCCCACTAGTTAGTGACCTGTAGACTACACCAAGCAAATGTTCCTGGTCTCTAGCCAAATAGATTCTGTCCTTGACCCCGCTGGGTCATCTTCTTTCTCCAGCACTGCAATGCTCTCCTTAAATCAATAGCACAACAGCTCCTCCTTTTCTTCCTTTCCTATCTTTCCCAAGCACCTTGCATCCAGGAATATTTAACATCCGGTCCTGCCCCTCTTTGATCCAGGTCTCTGTAAAAGCCACATCACATTTCCACATGGGAATCTGCACCTGTAATTCATCATTCTTCTTTACCACACACTGTGCATTCACATAAATGCACAGTAACCCTGATTTAGACTCTATTGCTTTCCCTTTTTAGTCTGACCCCACCTATTAACTTAATTCATTCAAGGGATGTGCATTGCTGGTTAGGCAAACATTTATTTCGCATCCCTAATTGCCCTTGAGAAGGTGACGTTGAGCTGCTTTCTTAAACCACTATTCCCTACTCTAGGGCTATCTTTTCCAATATTCTGTGCACCTTGGTTTTGCTGATATTTTCTCCCGGTCCCTGCACCCTTGCTGAGTTAGTTTAAAACCTCCCCAAACAGCACTAGCAAAACGCCCCGCAAGGAAATCAGTTGTGGCTCTGTTCTGGTGCCACTCGTCCGGCCTGTAGGTCCCACCTCTCCAGAGCAGTTCCCAATGTCCCAAGAATCTAAAGCCCTTCCTCCTGCACCATCTTTTCAGCCACATATTCATGTGTCTTGCCTTGCTATTTCCGTACTCCCTTGCATGTGGCACTGGGAGTAATCCACAGATCGCTACTTCTGAGATCCTGCTTGCTAATTCTTTACCTAGCTCTCTAAATTCTGACTGCTGGACCACATCCCCCTTTCCACCTATATCATTGGCACTGACATGGACCACCTTCCCCCCTCAACGTGCTCTGCAGCTGCTCAGCAACGTCCTTGATCCTGCCACCAGGGAAGCAACACCATCCTGGATTCACGTCTGTAGCCACAGAAATGCCTATCTGTTCTCCTATTGAATCACCTATCATTATTGGTCTTCCAGACTTCCTTATATCCCACTGTGCACCCTAGCCACCTGTGGTGCCGTAGGCTTGGCTCTGGCTGTATTCCCCAGATGCACCCTCACTCATCAGTATTCAGAACGGAGTACTGATTGGAAAATGGGATGCACTCAGGGGACTCCTGCATTACCTGCCTGTTCTTTTGTGGCTGTCTGGACCCTCTCTCCTGCACACACAAACTCTGTGGGGTACTAGTTTGCAGAATTTTCTAATTTCAATTGGTAAAATGGTGCGTGGAGCGATAGGTCACCAGCAGTTGACCTCAGCATCCCCCTAGGCCGGGGGGGGAGAAAGGTACTCAACAAGGCATTCTGCTTCTGCCCACTATTCAATAATAACACCTGCAAAGTGTCTATGCAAGAACAAGGTCAATTTGAAGTGTCTGGCCAGCTCATCCCGCTTTCATTTTTCAGGCGAAGGACTTTCATTTGTACAAGACAGTTCTTCATCCATCTTGAGGAGGACGTCCTGCTTCAGAGCTGCTGGCCTTCTGCACCTCAGCAGTGCCAGCAGGAGCAGTGGCCACTGCTGGTGCTGCAAGGAAGCCAAGGAGGTGGTCTTCAACGACGGATTTGGACATTCAGGCCCCAGCGAAGGGTGGTGGTGGGAGCATGTTGGACAGGGCAAGGGAAGAGAGTGAATGTGAGAAGGGGCCTCAGATTGAGACCAGATTCCTGATAAAAGCACCCCCCACCAACCCCCTTAACTAGCCAGCAGTCAACTGGTTTAAACCTACCAGGCTGCAGGTTGAGCACCAGCCTTCTGTTATAATTCGTTGCTCATTCACTGAGTAAAGGAAGACCCTGGAACCACTCTTTCCTTAACACAGGAGAACACATGCATAGACTTCTAATTCCTATTGGGGAAAATGCCCTAATCTTTCCCCAATTAGTACCAGCTACAGTCAACTTCATGCATGCACTTCAGTGTGACAGGATTGCAACATTAACATCTCATGCCACCTGTTAAGTCAGAGCGGTGGTGGGATGAGGCCCTTAACTGCCCACTTAAGGGACTCAATTGGGCCACAGGCAGGCAATCCACCAGATGCTACCCTTACTGTTCATAAAATCGCAGTGAGGCTGGGCCAGCTGCCAATAGCATGGTGCCTTTATTTATGGCTCCACCTACCTACTTTCCCAGCTGCGGGTGGCCCATAAAATTCAGCCCCATTTCTCCTACGAAACAACTGCAGGTAACTTGCTCAGTTCGCACTTTAGCAAGATATCAACCAGGCTGCAACTATACCACAGTACAAGGCACAGCATTCAGGAGAGCAAACAAGAAAAAAATTATGATTGTCGATTACAGTAACTGGAATAGTATTTACCAAATCCTACCTGGAACAATCAGATCAGCACTGTCAATTCCCACTTGACCGCATCCCTTCTCATCCTCTTTCAGTTCCCCTTTGGAATCTTCAGGCTCATTTAGTGGAACAGGATTACTCTCTTCATTTTCTTTCAAGACGTCAGTATGGTCACTCACTTCCTGCGGCAGCTCGAGACAAACCTTGTGTCTCTTTGTTCCTATTCGATGCTTTATTGGGCTGGATAATGAAAAACAACGATCATTAGCAAATTGTAGTAAAAGCACAATCGAAATGTCTGTTGTCTACAAACACAAAAATCCATTCCTCACTAAACAATAAAGATAATTTTTTGTTGCATTCCACCAATTTTCTCCTCTACTTTCCACAGCTGGTTTCAATTTCTGGAGTATGGTGGCCTATCCTTGTGTGTTAACAGGCCCTTCCACTGTACAGCATTACACTAGAGGCTTTCTGGTCTGTATGGTTCAGTGCTGTACAGATCAGTAACTTCATCAACCAGGGAGCCTAAAAGCCAAAAATTCTGATTTTATAATTTATAAATTTATAAGCCAAATCTAAAATCTCCTCATCTGCACGAATACACCCAATGGAATGGAGATTTTCCCCATGATAGTTCACTAAAATCAGGAAAATAAGTATTGACTTGTTGAAACAATAGGTACACTTAATAATGTTTTTAAAAAAATTGAATCAGTGAATTTCTATTAATGCTCATAAGATAATTTATGAGCTAATGCACTTGTAAGTGGAATTGTAGATAATTTAGTCATGCATTACTATAGAATATCCAATTGTTAGAAGGTTGTTCTCAAGGTACTATGTTAACATGTCGATTACTAAAAGTTAAAAAACACCTTGCTAAGAAAGAGTATTAAAGACAGTGCTGAACAGAGCAGTCAAACTGTAGATAACAAGAACTGCTTGCCAAAGTCTTTGATTAGTCAATTAAGCTACTTCCTTACACTGTTAATGATGTAGGAATAAATTGTTAGAAAAATAATTCCTGAAATTACAATATGAAAACAAAAATTATGGAGCTATCCTACTGCATTAGAGCTTCACAATTAAAAAATCAATTCCATCATGCGAAAAGATGAGAATAGAGATTTGAACTCAAGCGCCACAGGCAAAGTCACAAACTATCAGCTACTGTTACTTGAAAAGACACCCCTTGCATCTATGCCAAGAAAGTCTTATCTAACATTTTTCACTTCATGAACGAACATAATGAAAATACATTGGAACAGTCATTAACAAAGTGGCATTTCTCTACATAATACTGGATTTAACCAGGTTAGCATTTAAGAGGTGCAAGCACTGGAAATAATTCTACCTTCTTCTTTCATCGCTGTCTTCCTGCTGAGTGGATACTTCTTTCTCAACTTTGTCATCTAATTCCATTTCAGCTGCATCAGCATCCTGGTCCTTCAAACTCTTTGCAGTTACAGAGTTTAATTCTTCACCAAGAAATTCAACTGCTTCTGGAGTGGCTCGTGTGTGATCAATGAAAATGGTATCTTTTCCTACTTTCCACAACTTGTAACGTTCAGGCTGAAACTTGCGCACAAAAACATCCATCGAAATTTTTACCATATCTTTCCGGCATGAGCACTGGATAGAAAAAGTTATAATTACCATAATGCAGTGAAAATTGGCAAGTCCATAAATATTGGTCTTCTATTCATGATGCAGCAATACACAGGAAATAGGAACGAAGGCAAGTACAATACAATGGAAAAATGCAACTTCTGACGAATAGACAGATAGATAAATAAATGGGAGGTTCCACTGTGGTTAGTTCTATACCAAAACTGACAATACTGTTTTTTTCTGGTCAAATGCAACATGAAAATCTCTGAACTGTCCACAAATCAATAGGCAGTACTTCAATCATTTAGAAATCTGAGTTCAAAAATACAGATCCAAATTAGCTGATGATACTTGAAATCCTTCCTTTCTCTGAAAAATGTGTCTACTTTAATCAAATTTCCTCCCAAGAAGTGGGTACATCACTAACTTTCAAGAGTTTTATATTGTAAGGTCACTTTTGGAAATTAAATGCAGCAACAGCACTACTAAGTGAAAAAACAATTTTCAATCAACTTGTTCCGCCGTACAAAATCAACTTCTGATCAATACCGCTCCATCTGAATCTATAGTCCGGATACTGTAATCAATCCCCCTGCCCCCTTGCTCTTATTTTCTTCGATACTTCGTTATCTTGACCATAAACAGTACACTTTTTAGATTGGTTTAGAACATTACCTCCTGTTATACCTTGGCAAAGGATTTTTTTTAAACTTATGTGCACATGTTTTTCACAAAGGTCAGACGTTGTTACATATACAAAATAGTGTTTTTTTTAAGAAAAGCTAATAATTGAACCTGAAGCCTTGAAAATTTACAAGCAGTTACAACTAACTACTCTGACCTTAGCAGTTTATATTTGGTTGCATTATCAAGATTTTGATAGTTACAGCCTTAAAAAACAGGCCAAGTTAGCAGCTAAACATAGCAACTGTGCTTCAAATTACAAGCTATCCATGAATAATGATGCTGGAAATCTGTTATGGTGAAATTAAATTGCGAGAGATTTCTCTTCCAATTCACATTGTAAGTGAGACACTGCTCCTCTATGAAAAATGTTTTACCCAACTGATAAGCGACTATTTTCAAACTGCTACAGATTTTAAATGTAGAAGACTATGCATATTAATAGTAATTCTAAACCAGTCAATCATATGAAATATTAATTTGTGCCAATAGTTAACCCAAGGCAATGAGCATTATAAAACTCGTGTCACCTCCAGAGATCAATGATAAAATACTATCAAAAGAGCAATACATACCAGAACAGCATGCTTTCCATACTCTATCCATCGAAGTGTGGCAAAGTTTGTTGATTCAGCACAGTTAAAGCCATGGTTAAAGCCAGCATGATAACCATAGGGGAATGTGATCATAAACTCTCCTGCCTCCTGAGTTACCTAGGAATTAATGAAAAGGAATGGTCAAAAGGTGAAGGTCTCCTTAGAATGAATGCTTTACTGATGCAAACATGAAGACAAATTCCAGCAAAAATGAAATTAAAATATTAAGTAATCAACTAGATAGGGACAGATAAACCTGAGGATTAACTGCTGAGGAAAATCTTAATCCACTCTTCTCTCTATTATTGAAGTATAATTTTAATGTCTTAATGTTGAAAAGAAGTGCACCTAATTTCTGGTAATACAGTAACCAGTATAAGCAGACTATAGAAAAAATTAGCACTGTTGATCAAAGGCATCTTAGAAATACTGCTAAATTGAATGGTCACTTGAGTAGTCTGGCTGATGTGTTTTGCAAATTGGCCTGATAAAACAGACACTCTTGCTCTCAAAACATAAAGAAAAGCAGTACCTTACACAAGTTCTTTCCTAGCTTGAAACAGGCAATAACATCTCAGCAGCATAAATTAGCTACTGCCAAAATGTTGGGTTAATTTTGCAGCTACCATCCTCAGGCCAATAAAGGGCAACTGTAGCTGAAGTCAATATAGGCAGAGAGACCAAGTATTCTGATATATTTTACTTCCAGACAGAAATCCACTAACACTTCACTGCTCTATTAATGACACAGGCACATAAAACATAAGTAACCAATAAACACTTCAAGCAAAAAAACTGCTCTAAAGAATTAAAAGGAGAAAACTGTCTTAATAATTCCATATGGAGATTAGAAGAAAAATATTTTAAAATAGTATCTAGATAACAGAGCACTGAGTTTATATAATAAACACTTCTTCCCTATTATTAACCTCTTGTTCAAATACAGACCACCAAATTATTTCAGAACAATTATCTCCTTATTCAAATAATACAGACATTGATGTTGGCTGAGAAAATAGTTTTCAGATGAAGATTTCTGGAACAAAAAGTTATTTTATAATCAACTTTCACAATCCAACAACTGGAACATATCTAGGAAAAATCTTTCATAATGTTATCAAACCTTGACTGTTTTGACAGCCAGATGACAGCCTTGCAACTCAGTTGTACAGAATCACATGATTTACTTTGAAGCTTTTGCTGCACCTGATGCAGCTACATCCGTTCTATACATTCAATGTTGAATGCCTTAAGAAATCAATAAAAATGCAGATTTATTGCATAATAGGTTTTGACTATCATATTCAGTACTGGTTCTAAGCTTACTTAACTAGTTGATTTTGATCAACAAGCTCCAACAGCAAATTGGTTGAAATGAAGTCTGCCATGAAATAGAGTGCAACAGTTGCACAGACGAGACCCCTCCCCTGCCATATCAATGAAAATAAATCTACCACCCAAGAATTATTTAGACTAGAATTGTACAACATTCCAACAGCATCATGTACTTACCCTATCAAATGGGATTCCATATTTCTTGAGAATAGAAGGGGATATTAAGGTCATTTTATGCCGCAGAAAAGCTTCACAGCTTTGAGCGCTTCCTGGGAAAAAGCCTATTTTTAAAAAAAAATCAGTAAGACTGAGACTATTCATCTCACAAGCCATTTACAAAACAAGACAAAAATCAAGGGCATGGAAAGGCTATTTATCTCATTGAATTATCACTCCAATTTTTCTCAGTCTAACATCCAATTGCACCTTGAACTCCCCATCACTCAATTCTAATAGTTCATCTGCTAAATCATTCTAACAATTAAAATCCTTTAAATAAACATTTTCTGACAACAGTTTCAAAATTGCTTTTCACTAATTTTAAACTATATTACTCCTATAGACAGTGAGAGGGAAAATTGTCATGCAAGAAAGAATGCTCTTATGATAATTGTTCTCTATTTATGCAAGGAAATAATTGCATTTAAACACTACTATTTATCAGATATTGTACCATTGCACCTGGCCACATTTAAAACAGAAAACTGCTTAATACATTTGTTCAGGCAGTTAAAGTCCAATACACAGATGAAAAAGAGAGGCTATGAAAGGAATCCAAGCTCCAGCATGAAGGAAAATGCACAGCCTTAGATCTTTGAGAGGCTCAGATCTCCAAATATTGATGCTTATAATAGCACACAAAACAAATTTCATATACAAGTGTGAATATGTTATTATGTAGTATATAATTTGATATTGTAAAATGTTGGATATTTGAAGTTGCTGAGGGAAAAAAAATGAACTAAAGGTTAACTCATTTTTGATTTCTATTCTTTGGTGGCATGTTACTTGGTGAATGATACAGCATCTGTGGGTTCAGTTGAGATACTGTCACATGGATTGTTTTCAAATAATGAAGCAGTAGATTTGATGAGTTTTCTTTTTTAAAAAAACTACTTGTTCATGGTATGGGAGATATTGACAAATGTTGCATTTATTACATATCCTACTTAACATGACGTGGAGGTGATGTTGCTAGGTTTTCTTCAAGAGTTGTTCCTGTCCTTGTGGGGGTAATGTCCCCACAACGGTGTTAGGTGACAAAAATGTGATTCAGGGAGTGTGAAGTCATAACCTGAAACTGATCTCCAGTAATATTGCTCAATGATATATTAAAAAAGTTGCTTTTTGTAGATGGTACACACTGCTGCTACAGTGCGTTGGTGGTGGAGGGTGTAATTTTGTGGATGTGGTGCCAATCAAGCAGGCTACTCTGTCCTGGACGGTGTCAAGCTTCTTGAGTGTTGTGGGAGCTGCACTCATCCAGTCAGGTGGAAGGTATTCCATCGCACTTCTGACTTGTGCCTTGTAGATGGTGGACAGACTTTGGGGAATTAGGAGGTGGGTTACTCATAGCACAATTTCAAACCTCTGATCTGCTCTTGTGGCCACAGTATTTATATGGCTAGTCAAGTTCATCTTCGGGTCAATGGTAACCCCCAGGAAGTTGATAGTGGGGGATTCAGTGATGGCAATGCCATCAAACATCAAGGGCGGATGGTTGGATTCTCTCTTGTTGGAGATAGTCAATGCCTGAAACTTGTGTGGCACGAATGTTACTTGCCACTTGTCAGCCCAAGCCTGGATAACGTCCAGGTCTTGCTGCGTTTAGACATGGACTTCTTCAGTATGAGTTGTCGCGAATGGTGCTGAACATTGCACAATCAGCGAACATCTCCATTTCTGACCTTGTGACGGAAGGAAGGTCATTGATGAAGCAGCTAAAAATGGTTGGGCCGATGACACTACCCTGAGCAACACCTGCGGTGATGCCCCGGAGCTGAGATGACTGACCTTGAACAACCACAACCATCTTCTTTTGTGCTAGGTATGACTCCAAACAGTGGAGAGTTTTCCCCGATTCCCATTGACTCCGGATTTGCTAGGGCTCCTTGATGCCACACTCGGTCAAATGCTGCCTCGAGGTCAAGGGCAGTTACTCTCACCTCTCTTTTGTCCATGTTTGAACCAAGGCTGCAATGAGGTCAGGAGCTGAATGGCCCTGGCAGAGCCCAAACTGGGCAGAGGTGAGCAGGTTATCTTGATAGCGACGTTGATGACCCCTTCCATTACTTTACTGATGATCGAGAGCCAATTGATGGGGCGGCAATTGGTTGGGTTGGATTTGTCCTGCTTTCTGTGTACAGGGCATACCTGGGCAATTTTCCACATAGCCGGGTAGATGCCAGTGTTGTAGCTGTATTGGAACAGCTTGGCTAGGGGCGCGGCAAGTTTTGGAGCACAAGCCTTCAGTACTGTTGCTGGAATATTGTCAGGGCCCACAGCCTTTGCAATGTCCAGTGCCTTCAGCCGGTTCTTGATATCATGTGGAGTGAATAGAAGTGGCTGAAGACCGACATCTGTGATGCTGGGGACCTCCAGAGGAGGCAGAGATTGTAACAAACGCTTCAGCTTTACCATTTGCACTGATGTGCTGGGCTCTTCCATATTGAGGATAGGAATATTTGTGGAGCCTCCTCCTTTAGTGAATAGTTTAATTGTCCACCACCATTCACGACTGGATGTGGCAGGACTGCAGAGCTTAGATCTGATCGATTGGTTTTGGGATCACTTAGCCCTGTCTATCACTTGCTACTTATGCTGTTTGGCATGCAAGTAGTCCTGTGTTATAGCTTCACCAGGTTGACACCTCATTTTTAGGTAAGCTTGGTGCTACTCCTGGCATGTCCTCCTGCACACTTCATTGAACCAAGGTTGATCTCCTGGCTTGATGGTAATGGTAGAGTGGGGTGGTATGCTGGACCATGAGGTTACAGATTGTGTTTGAGTGCTGCTGATGGCCCACAGCGCCTCATGGGTGTCCAGTCTTGAGCTGCTAGATCTGTTTTAAATCTATCCTATTTAGCACGGTGGTAGTGCCACACAGCACGATGGAGGCTATCTCAATGTGAAGGCAGGACTTCATCTCCACAATGGTGGTCACTCCTACTGTTACTGTCATGGACAGATGCATCTGCGGCAGGCAGGCTGTGAGGATAAGATCAAGTGTGTTCTTCCCTCGTTGGCTCCCTCACTACCTGTCGCAGACCCAGTCTAGCAGCTATGTCATTTAGGACTCAGCCAGCTCGGTCAGCAGTGGTGCTACCAAGCCACTCTTGTTGATGGACATTGAAGTCCCCCACCCAAAGTACATTCTGCACCCTTGCCACCCTCAGTTTTTCCTCCAAGCGGTGTTCAAGATGGAGGAGCACCGATTCATCAGCTGAGGGAGCGTGGTACGTTATTATGAGCAGGAGGTTTCCTTGCCCATGTTTGACCTGATACCATGAGACTTCATGGGGTCCAGAGTCGATGTTGAGGACTCCCAGGGCAACTCCCTCCCGACTGTATACCACTGTGCCACCACCTCTGCTGGACTTGTCTTGCCAGTAGGACAGGATATACCCAGGGATGGCGATGGTGGTGTCTGGGGCATTATCTGTAAGGTATGATTCTGTGAGGATGACTACGTCAGGCTGTTGCTTGACTAGTCAGTGAGACAGCTCTCCCAATTTTGGCATTAGCCCCCAGCTATTAGTGATGCTGAAAGAGAGTGCTTGAATTATAAACATCTGTCAATGTTTACCTCATGTACATTTATACAATGTGGCTAAAAGCACCTACAATATACTCAAGTTGAAAGTAACTTGTGTCTTTCCAGTCTCCTCTCCTCCAAAAGAAATGAGTAAATAAGATACTCAGACCCCTTTATGTCGAGAGCATGAATTAGTGGGTGAAGCCAGACTGTATGTGGAGTGGGCAGATATACATCAGACTCTAGGCCAGTAGAAAGCACCAATTCATACTGGAACCATTCCAGAACATGTCCCTACAACCTTTGTCAGGCATACTCATCCAGAAATCTGAAAATACTTTGTTTGGCTGGATCCAAAAAATATTATACCTTAAAGAAGCGCAGGAGTAAAGAAAGGGTATATAGTATTTTTTTTAAATTAACTCAACATATAAACTGGTGGTGTTGGACCAAAAATTTTTATTTCACTGCACAGAACCTGCCTTTCTCAGGAGATCACCAACTGGACAGATTCAGAAGTGACTACATTAGAGGAAAAATGGCAGGGTTGTGGGCGGTGGGTAGAGAGGATGCAGGCAGTTCAGGCGTTGTAAATGATGAGAAAGACAACTTAAATGTAGAGCCAAAAGTCATGCAACTCAATTGGATCTCAGAATTGTTTATGTCACAACTGCTATCATTTCCAACAGAAATGCTTGAGGGCACACCATGGTGATTTAACAAAGTGACCAACAAGGAATGAAATGTAATCTTGCCTGTGTTCATAACGGTAAGAAACTTGATAGTTCCTTAGATAGACATCAAAGGAAACCTGTGTAATATTTCTACTCTGTAGCAAACTCCCCACCAATTATAAAAATGAGGACGTATATTCAACAGAAAATTCTCTCCTGAACTTATCCCACCAAGCTATTTCAAGGAAGAAATTCATACAAAGACCAAACAGATTGCAATACAAATTTTTACCTTTAGCCAGGCGTTCCAGTCGCTTTCCATGCTCTGGAGGAACAGTGTACCTGCAAGAATATAGATACATATATATTACTCAGTAGGTTATGTTGCAAATTCCTTATTTGGGCATCACCACTCAGGCATCTGCAGCAACACAATTCTACCACTGACAGAACACCTCAAGGAAATTTTCTGTCCTGACTTTCGATGGAACAAGCCGGGTGCAAGTTGTTTAATATAGCTCACCATCAAATTATGCTGTCTTATTTCAGGCAGAGAGGCAATACAAGAAGTCCAGAAATAAATAATAAAAATGCAGTTTAAATTAGTCAACCAGATATATTTTCTTTGAATAAGTGATCTGTTTTCATTATTTGTGTAAAATCATAGAACGGTTGCCGAAAGTAGGCAATTCAGCCCGTCATGTCCATGCCAGCTCTCTGCAAGAGCACTTTAGCTAGTCCCACTCCCCCAACCTTTCCTGTAGCTCTGCAAATTCTCTCTTCAGGTGCTTATCCAATTCCCTTTTGAAAGTCACAACAGAACCTGTCCCTAGTACACTTCAGGCAGTGCATTCTGGGTCCTAGATCCTAACCACTTGCTGCATTACTAACGTTTTTCCTCATGTTGCTTCCAGTTCTTTTGTAAATCACCTTAAATCTGTGCCCTCTGGTTCTCGACCCTTCTGCCAATGAGAATAGTTTCTCTATCTCATCTGTCCAGACATTTCATGATTTTGAATAGCTCTGTCAAATCTCCGCTCATGAAAATAAGTTAGCACAACACATGATGTCAGTGCAAAATGTTTCCACATCAAGTATCCCATGTCAATATCAAATACTCGCAGGCAAGTAATAGCACAACCAATACCAAGTGAAAATCCCATCAATTTGCTTTAATCCTCTACTATCTTGATGTACTATCCTCTACATGGGGCAAAACAAACACACAACTGGTGAATGCTTTGCCAAAAATCTCTGTTCTGTTCACAAAGGTGACCCTGAGCTCCTTGAATTTTACTTATTTCCACTCTGACCACTCCATCTTTGATCTTTGTGAACTTCTGAAACTAGGCTCAACACAAACTTCAGGAACAGTGAGGTAAGCTACCCATGGTCTAGACAGGATGTGGATCTTTGCAGACAGGCCGATGATCACCAAATTTCCTGACAGACGATTTTCGAACTGAGATGGAGCCCATGTTAGTAGTATGCACAGACTTCACATTGACTGTATATCTAAATTAGATCCTTCACACAACTTCAACAGTCAGGAAACAGATGCTGACTATGCTGCTCACCCAGATGAAATGGGGCCTGTCCTGCTCAAGCAGATCTCTTAAAATTGTAGGTAGATGTTGAAACATCTGCAAAAATGCTTGCCCATCACCTCATTTTCCAGTAATTCTTGCTACGTTTTCCTAGTGTATATTTTTGCTGTAAATGTGATTTATACATTTTGCTGTTTTTAAAAAATGTTTCTCTTCAATAACCTTGGTTGCGTGGACACATGAATGGAACTGTGCAAGTGGATTTAAGGACATTCCTTGCCCATTTCCAAAGAAGCTGGATGAAGGTCAATCCAGGATAAGCCGAATGCAAAGTAGTCTATCCAAGTTTCAAGACCCAGGGCCCTCCACATGTAGCTTGACATGTCACAGGAGACATGGCTTTACCACTTAATTTCACAAGGCAGACTGCAAACAACATCTAGATCAGGTGCTGGTTTTCCAGTAGAAATGGTCCCAATGTCCTGAGCAACATTTATCACATAACCAACAATACCAAAAGTATGTTAACTGGTTATTTAGCTCATTGCCGTGCATCTATCAACTGTTGCATTTTACATAACAGCAGTTACAGTTGCTAAATGACCATGAAACACTTTGGGACAATATGATTAGAAAGGCACTAAAAAAATACAAGTTTCTGTTTCTTTTCATATAGCTGCAAGTCTTAACAGTACTCAGTCTAATCACAATCTATTCTACATATGTACGAACACTAATCAGTGAGAAACACAAGTCAAGCAGTTACTGAATATCCAAGTCAATTCTTTCTCCCCTTTCCCAAAATAGATCAGCTAACTTCTACTTTCAGCTCCATATTTAGATTTGACCTGGAGCACCACAACAACATAGGAGTTACTTGGCAATAAAAATATCAAGGTCCTTCTAGTTTGCCTTCTGCCATCCTGGTTGTTGCATATTACAATTTCACTATAACACAATTTAAATCCAAGATATAGTGTTCAGAAACAAAAATGAAGAGTGCAAGATAAATCTGAGCCCATTACCAGGACTTGGGTTCACCAAAGTGCAGGTAGTTAATGCTGTAGAGATCCATGTCCTCAGTGTGCCAAGCAAATGTGGTTTTCCACATTCCAAAATAGAGGTATGGTGTATTGACACCTTCAATTGTGATACCACTCTCTTTTTCTACCACATCCAGGATAGTGTTCAAGTGCCCAATGTTCCATTCAGACACACCCTAAACAAACAGAAAATTGCATCTGTAAGCAAAATATTTTGTTTAAAAAATACAACATTTGGCAAATGTGCAAAATTTAAACTTAATTACTAAGAAATTAACTAAAGGTACACACTATTGTTATATCTTGTGGAAATGATAATGCCCAGAGACAATTCAACCTTTCCTTCTAATATGAAAAGGAAATTATTACAAGCCATTCATTTCCCCTACTCCCAGCAGCCACTAAGTGTCCTGGAAAATTAGCTTCACTGTGAAAGAAAAATGAATTACCGTTAAACAGTAACCTTTCATCAAACGACCAAGTCACAAGCAGCATACTTATTTACAATAACTCTCTCAGATGCTCCATTGAATAATGAGATACAATTCCACACCTGCTATTAGTTATTCAGCATGTACCTGATCTCAACTGGAGGTTACAAAGTGGAGGGCCAGGCATTTCCAAATTTGGTGAGGGAGCAGCCAGTCACAAAGAGATTTAGAAGTAGCTATCAGACCGATCCTCTCAATTAAAAGTAATGAGGCAAAAAGAAAAAAGATAAAGCCTGTCTCTTCTAGAATTCTATTCTATGGATCATGCTTTTATACTAATTCATATTGAGCTAGAACCCACAGCCCTTGGTCTCACTGGAAACACAAAATATTTCTAAATTAGGCACCAGTAACATCTTTTGCATAGAAAGCACCAAAACTCAACTAGCAGGGAAAAAGAAAGGAGATAATAAAGGCACGGTACCAGAGAAGGTGGAGGAATGACATGGACAATTGAAAATGTTTTTAAAAATAATTTTAAGAACTAGAAGAATTAAAGAGTGGGAATATTCAAAAACCATTTTTAAGCTGTTCTAATTGGATTTATGAAAACAGTGCAATTTTTCCCCACATGAGTTTGTAAAGTAACAAGACAGGACATGAGTGTAGCTCTGAAGAAGTCATATGGACTCGAAATGTTAAAATGGAAATATTTGCAGAGCTGTAGGAAAAGCGCAAAGGGGAAAGACTAATTGGTAACCCTTTCAGCAAGCTGATGCAAGTACAATGGGCCATATGGCCTCCTGTTCCATTAAACTAAAACTTAGTGATTGAGGATGAGTAGTATTGAGTCTGATTTAGGAGACTTCAATTCACCAATTCTGGATATGTCACAAAATACATAGCAGACAATGTAATGCTTGAAACCCATTCAATTTAAAAGCATTTTCAGGGCAAGGTGGGTGGGTGGGCTGGGGGAAGCTGGAGCAAACTGAAGCAAGGCCACTATATTAAATATATCTGGGAACCACAACAACAATCGAAAACTTGGGATTTATTTATGCCTTACCTCATCATACAATGTACCATTGACATCTGCACCATAGATTGGTGGGTTAAATGTGAGATTTTTCCAATACTTGCGCTCCAGATCATCAAAGTCTGAATAGCGTGGGGTGCAGTATCTGAAAGAGGTACACATTTAATAGCCAAAAAATGGAATAATACTAGCTGGACATAAATTTAGTTCAAAAATGAAAAAATGAGTTAAGCTTGACTTTTAGAGCTCATCAGCTAGACTGTAGAGCAGGAATAGCACATTTTGAATTGTTACTGTGGTGAACCCAGATAAATTCTCCCCTCCTCCCAGGTTTCCCACTCACACATCATTAAAAAACTCTAGCATTAGGAGTTAATAAAACCATAGGAAATTCAGCAATAGCTTTAATACTAGTAACCCAATAAAATTATAAAAATATTAAAATAATTTGTTTGTTGTATTTTTCATTCTCAAAATCAAAGAAATGGAGTATTAGCTTTACATTAATTAAAATACACATCTTTAATCCCTTCTCCAAAACTCATATACATTATTCTCCCTTTGCTTCTGCTCCCATTACCCATGTTAGAGAGTGGACAAACAATTTAACAAGCCTGACTGCCTAAATACAAGCCCCAGATTGAGCGATAAGGCTATTAAAGTTCAAAGGGCCAGGACACAACTAGATTAACTTGAACATCAAACCACAAAGCGCTATTTCATACTGTGCAAGCAGCTTGACTGTATTCAAATAATATCAACTCCAGGGCTTTGACCATTAAGGCTAGATTCAATTGGTGTTGCTTTAATTAGATTCGAGGAAGGTTACAGGAGTAGCAAATTCAAGAACTCTTTGAATCTGAGATCTTCAAACAAATCCCTTAATCTAGTCTGAACTCCTCCACAGCAATTTTTTGACATTCCATTTTCAAGTCTTCAAACTTTATAAAGCGAAGACATTAAAATCTCCCATTTCACCTCCTCAGTGCCCACAGCTAAAGGGATCTGACTGCAAAGATTGTTTCAGTCCTCTGTTAGTTAGGAAACCGTATGCATTTTTATATGGTCTTATCTCACAATACTGCCTCAGGGAATTCTTTAAAAAAAAAATCATTCTCCAGATGCTATACTTAGTGGTGTCTATAGATGCTATATGTTTACCTATAGATGCTATATATTTATTATATAGTATATGTTTAATGGAACATTAAAATTCCATAATGCACTTAAAAATAATATTGCTGGGAAAGATCATGGAAACCATTTATGAACCTACTTCCTAATATCTGTCATTTTTTGTTATTATTTCATGGGATGCAAGAGCCACTGGCAAGGCCAGCATTTGTTGCCATCCCTATTTTTCCACAACTGAGTAGCTTGCTGGATCATTTGAGGGGACAGTTAAGAGTCAACCACATTGCAGTTGGTCTATAGGTCAGGCCGGGAAGGATGACAAATCTCCTCCCCTTTAAAGGACATTATGGACCAGATGGGTTTTTACAACAATTGATGATGGTTGTAAGGTCACCATTTCTGAAACTAGCCTTCAATTCCAGATTTATTAATTCGTTGCATTTAAATTCTACTAGCTGCCATGGCAGGATTTGAACCCATGTCCCTAGAACATTAGCCTGGGCCTCTGGAATACCAGTCCAGTGACATTACCACTACACCACCATCTTCCCAGTTTACTTTATAATCAGAACACACAGATTGAGGGGACAAGTAGCCAAACTACAAACCAGGAGAGCCTAGGGATTAAAAGAACTCAAGTGGTGTGCAGAGGATTGGTGCTGGGACCACTGCTGTTCACCACTTACATAAATGACTTGAGCTCAAATTGGAAATACAATGAAGTCCTGCCTTTCAAAGGGAGCTACGCTCCTGCGAATTCTCGCAAAGGGCGAAATCGTTTATAGTGGGAGTGAATTAGATAGGTACCTGCCATCCCAAACTTTGGATGTTAATTGGGTTTTTTTGTGAGAGGCTTTCTTGTACTGAAGGCACCAGCTGACCCTTTCGCCATTAAACATGGTTCTCTCTCCAATCCAGTTTTCACCCTCCCACCCCCGTCCCTTTCCTCCTTATTTATTGCTTGCTTTCTCATGACAGAAAATTGAATGCAAAAAGCACGGTCTGGACCCAAGCCAGTTCCTTTCACTCTGCCATTTCACGGAGAGAGATGAGAACTTTCCAAGTTATTGACAACATCACATTATTGTCTAGTATGGAGGTAGCTCACCGCCTGTAATCCTGGCATTTAAACCATTACTCATTTCCCCAACATTTAACTACGGCCAAATGCCGGGGTCCTGTCCGTCCAGCAGCCCTTTTAAAGCCTCTCTCTCTAATCAGTGCTCTCTTCTCATCGCACCCAGCTCAGGGTGGTGTTGGACGAGTGAAGTTGTATGTTTAAAAAGTTGCTGCTTGTTGCTCTGTTACTGTTTGTTGTTGTGCAAGTGACAGTCAAGAGGATTGAAGTTGCTGCTGATGCTGGCCCTCTCTCTCACACTCTGTCCCTCTCCTGTTTGGACGAGAGTGAGAAGCTGCCACTACAACAGGGACCCTCATTGGTTGCCAGCAGGCCCGAGCAAGAGCTGAGAGCAACCAAAGAGACAGACTCTAACAACTGGGAGAAACATACACTGTTTAACTAACCTTCACTCGCTTAAAAAAACATCTCTATATAAATGTGCGCGCATACACAGCAAACCTGCATCTCTTTTCTCCCTTTCAGTGTCACACACACGCAGAAAGAACTGGCTTGTTACAAGAATTCGTTGTTTTTAGTTTGCTTAAATTGTGGATAGGCGAAGATTTGGGGCCGCAAAGGGTGATCGTGTAGTACTTTCGCGCAGGTAAGTGCAATCACGAAAGAAGTCACGAACTGCAGGACTTTAACGTAAAATTTCAAAATTTGCAGAGAACAGAGAAAACAGCAAATTAGTTAGGTATAGTTGATGCTGAGGAAGACTGAAAGTATAAGCCAACGTAAGTGTAAATGGCAAATAAACTTTAACATAGATAAAATGTGGGATGTTACATTTTGGTAGGAATAAGGAAGCCACATACTTCCCAGAGGAATGGGATGGAGAAGCCAAGGAATCTAGGGGTACACGTTCACAAATTAAAAGTAGCAATGCAAACAAAATAGAATGCAAACAAAACATTGGAGTTTGCTTCTAGAGGAATAGAATTTAAAAGTGGGGAAGTTTCATTAAACTTTTATAGAAGCATGGTTAAACCACACCTAAAAAGTGTGGTGTAGTTCTGGTCTCCACATTACAAAAAGGATATAGAGGCACTGATGGGTGGGGGAAAAAACCACAAAGATGATGCCAGAACTCAAGAGGTTACAATGATCTAAAGACTGAATAGGCTGTGACACTTTTCTCTAGAGGAGGAGGCTGAGTCTTTAAAATTATCTATGGGTTTCACTGAGTAGACATACAGGAGATATTGGCACTTGTAGGAAAGTAAAACATTATGGACTATAACTACAAGATAGTCACCAATAAATACAATAAAGATTACAGTACAGGACCACTGAGAGAGTGATTAAAACATGGAACTTGCTATCATGGAGTAGTTGAGGCAACCACTACAGATGCCTTTAAATGGGGAAGTTAGGTTAAGTACATGAGGGAGAAAGGAAAGGAAGGAGTTGCAGATAGAATTAAATGAAAGACAGTGGTTAGAAGGTTGTGTGGAGCATAAACACCACAGACTGGCCGGGGGTTGGGGGGGGGGGGGGGGGGGGGGGGGGGGGGGGGGGAGGGTGCAAAATGTCCAGTTTCTGCAGTGTAACTACTATTTAATCATTGTCTATGCTTGCTATCTTGCCACCTATGAAAATCACCTCAACTACTAACTGTTCTCCTGCTCATTACTGAAATGCTAGAGCACTCAAATAATAAGCAAATACCATGAGTTTGATGTACCACTCATAACTGCAGCTTAAGTCAGAAACTGAATGGACTCTTATTAGCACGCGATATAATTTATCCAAAGCTAGATACTTGAGAAACCTCAAAAACACATTTTGTACACTTCTAAAAAAAAAATTGTTGGCTTCTTGTGTAATATTGTTCAATTTGGCTAACAGGTTAATTTCTCTAACAATCTACTATAAGAAGCAGCAACAGAAAGAGGCTTTCTTACTTATCACTGTTAGCAATTTTTCGGAATTCGCGTACAGTGATTGGCTTCTTCTGGATGTTGTACTGTGTGAAGAGGCCTGACTGGCCTGTCACCACCTGTTGAATAGGGGCTGGAATCACCAGGTCATCAATGTCATCATAGCTTTTACAAGGCTTCCATTCTTTTGGAGGGACAACCTGTTAGAGACAAGGAGAATTAGCTAAATGTATGTTTGAAAAAAAAATAGTACACAGCATTTTATGCGATACAGCTTAAGAAATGTCACATGAGTAAACAGTATTGTAATGTACTATATCGCCTATGGCTTTGCTCATTGTGCTCCTGACACAAGACTGTTATATGTAGCTGCTAACATTAGCCATGTCTTTAAGATCATAACTGATCACGACAGTTTAACAGTAGCTACAGGTACTTGGATATGCCAGTCTAGAGCAGTAAAAAGCCTAAACTGGAACTGTAATGCCAGCTGCATTGCCACTTTTACAAATGTATTTTTTTTTAATGCCTATACTCCCACATGGATATCACCAAGTACAGTGTAATAGATGTCTGAACATCAATACATGATCTGAACACAAGGATCCTAATTATCAAATCTTAGGAATGTCATCAGTTATTTATCCCAAACTTCTTCCCAAATTATTCTGTGGATTAATTAGCTGTTCCCCAATACTGCACGGGATGCCTCAAAATATGCACATCTATTTGGAACCTTGGAGTTCCTATATTGTAAAGTGTTCCTTCACAAGATTAATTTAATTGAGACGTGAGATTTGAATATAACAGAACTCATCAAATAGAGATAAAAGCAAAATACTGCAGATGCTGGAAAACTGAAATAAATACAGAAAATGCAGGAAAAACTCAGCAGGTCTGACAGCATCTGTGGAGTGCTCTGAAGAAGGGTTATCAGGGGCTTGAAACGTTAACTTTATTTCACTCTCCATTGATGCTGTCAGACCTGCTGAGTTTTTCCAGCATTTGCTGTTTCTGTTTCAGATTTCCAGCATCTGCAGTATTTTGCTTTTATCTTAGAGAAATAAAAGACAAGACATTCAAAGAAACATGTACTAAGATTCATCACAAGCTATCTGTTTTAATGGTAACGATTGTCTTTTTCACCCTTATTACACATTAAAGTTGTAATTTCAATTACTATGGTAATCTAAAGTAACCAAGGTCATCAGCAACTGATGAAATTTGGGATGTTCAAGTTCCATTTCAGAAATCAACTAAATGCTTAATTCAGCATATAGTTTAGTTATTGTTTGATATTTTGAAGCAAAATTATTGCAGTATTATTCAACAATGGCACATGTTGAAAAACTATCATACACAAGTTAATCAAACTGGAGACATGCCAAAATTGAAAAGTGGCAACATTTAACATTTCACTTGAAAGTTTTGCGTTTCCTCTCTGTTGGTGTTGCTAAATAATACTGATTCCCTTGGGTTTGCATTACAAAATCATATCGCTTAAAGATCTACTCTACAGGGAGTGGAGGAGAATGGTAACCGTGGTGCAAAACATCTAAGACGCAGCTGCATCATATGCTAACAGTTTACAGGTAGCTGTGATGGTGTTACATAAGAAATAGGAGCAAGAGTAGGCCATTTGGCCCCTCGAGCCTGCTCTGCCATTCAACAAGATCTTGGCTGATCTGACTGCGGCCTCAATTCCACTTTCCTGCCTGTTCCCCTGATAACCCTTGACTCCCTTGTCCATCAAAATTCTGTTCTTACTCAACCTGGAATATATTTAATGACCCAGCCTCCACTGCTTTCTGGGGTAGAGAATTCCACATACTTACAACCCTCCAGAAGAAATTCCACCTCATCTCCACCCTAAATGGTAGGCTCCTTATTTTGAAACTATGCCCCCAATTCTTGGTTTCCACACAAGGGAAACAACCTCTCAGACCCATCAGAACCTTGTGTTTCAGTAAGATCACCTCCTATTCTTGTAAACTCCGATGAGTATAGGCCCAGCCTGCTCAACCTGCCCAACCTGCTCTCCTCATAAGACAAACCCCTCGTTCCAGGAATCAGCCTAGTGAGCCTTCTCTGAACTGCCTCCAATGCAAGTATATTCCTCCTTAAATAAAAGAGGCAAAAACTGTTTGCAGTATTCTAGGTTTAACCTTGCAGGGACCCCAGAGGTTTGCTTTTGGGCTCCTACATTTTATTAGACAATGAAACTAAGTACCACCATTTACTCTGCTGTTCAACATCCATATGTACAATTGCGAAAAGAAACGGTTGTAAAAATAAGTGACAAAATAATTTTAAAAAATACAGGACAGAAGAATAAATGGCACTGAATAACTATGGAAATCTTAAAGATTTACCAATAAAAATTGTATGTGATGGAAAAGGGATGGTGAAGAATTAAATATGCTTCGAACGAGACATCCAATAATTGTTAAAATTGACCATTTTATTATTGGGCTCTCGTATTGAACAATGGGTGGGTTTCAGCACTCCACCATGTCAGGTCAGATGTTAACTGAACATATTTGGCTGCATATTTTCATTCATAGTAAAAAATGGTGACAGGTTTTGTATGTTGACCAGAATTATATCAAATTCAGGACTCCTTGATTTTGTTTTCTTTATAAATTTAAGCATTTGGAGTCAAACGCTTACCGCTGAAGCTTCAGTCCAATACATGGGCTGATCCCATCAGTTTTAGTAAAACACCTATACTGCCTTCCACACAAATCCTGCAACTCAGCCCGGACCCTGTTCCCCACATACCCTTGCTCTTTTCTCTCCTCTACCTGATTCTTGCATCTTCTTTCTGGAAGGTTACTGCATAGCCACTGAATCAGGTCTGGAGAAAGCATCTAACCTGCGTACTGTTACAATGTTTGGGCTGCTCGCGTCAATGGATCTTCATAACCAGTCATCGGGACAATGTGGTCGAACATAAAAATTACAGCATGCTGGACAAAAGGAGATGGAGTATTGGAACAGTGACACTTTTATTAGGATCAATTTCTGTTTTGCGGGCATTTTTTTTGCTGCTATCAGCAAATTGGAAATGGTTCCCGAGTTCCTAGAATAACAAAAGAGCGTTCCAAGATAGATCACACTGGCTTAGGGCCTTATGAAACTGCACAGATTATACAGCCCTTGTGCCCAGCAATTGCCAAGATTCAAATCTGTACCCGCTGTGCGACAATCACAAGCTTCACAACTTGAGATAATAGTGTTTTGGAATTGGAAACTTCAGTACAAGTCATCCCCTGAAAGGAAAATACAATATAATTACGTGCATTTGTCAAGTTACCTTTGCAAGTCCAGCACGGTGGGCTCCTTGTGATTCTATATAAGCAACATAACGGTTGAAATTTTTGAACTCGTCTATTGTAGGATAAAAAGTCATTATCCGAGAGCTGGGATTGGGCATTGCAGAATCTGACGCCATGGTTGTCAAATTCAATCACCTGCAATGCAAACATTCACACAAATTGAGATTTGGCAACCCGAGATTACATGTGATAAGACATATTTGTTACAAATATTAAGAAGGGCCTATAACAAAATGACCTGAAACAGTTCAAGCTAAGGTTACCAGTGTCAACCGACCACTCCCACACTAGTGTATACAGAATCATAGCAAGGTATCCTACTTCTATAGGATTCATAAAATTGGTGGAAGTTCAAGAACAACATTTATTGTATAATTCTGCTAGCAATTTAGATGGTGAAACAGTGCATTATCCAGATATTTCAGCACCGTTATAAAACCAGGAATAAGGTCATAAAACTGGATATCTGATCGCTCTCCAGGAGGGAGAATCAGATTACCAGAGGGAATTAAAATAAGAAATAAATAATGGATTAATAAATCGCTCGGAAATCTTCGGCAACAAAAGACTGGAGCCGAAAACATATTCACCGCACTGACAAAAAGGCCGCTATGGGGTTGAAACAGAAATGTAAACTTTGCCTCGACCCATAAGCAAAATAAAAACGAGAAACGATGGAAGAGGAAAACATTTTGCATAAACGTCGCAGGATGCAAACCGCGAGAGGCAAGTTGCGATCTTAAGATAAAAGCAAGGATCGCAGACGGTGTCAACAAAGGGGAGCTGCTGGCTGTCTGCGCAATGTAAAGCGGCGCTGCAAACCGAGAGGAACCGGGGGGGGCGTTAAACCCACACCCTCGGTGGGGGGTGGGGGGGGGGGGGTTGGGGGCTCGGCATCTCCCTTTGTCTCCAGGCCGCTCTCTCCCTCTCCCCCTCCCTCTCCCCCTCCCTCCCCACCCGCTTTCATTTTCACTTGGCCTCGGAATCCAGCCCTGCCCGCCGCCTCTCCCCGGATCCCGGCCGCACCACCGCCGCCACTACCACCACCGCACGACCCTGGGCGAGGCAGCAGTTTGCAAACAGCCGGGGCTGGGCTGAACCGAACCGAACCGAACCGGGGCCGAGGAGCTTCCCTCACGGCCGTTTGCTCTTTAAATCGCTGCCCTAATTCCCTTTGTGGCCGCTGGGGTGGGGGGGGGGGGGGAGAGAGAGAGAGAGAGAGAGAGAGAGAAGAGTGGGGACGGCCCCGGTTCTCCCATTGTTTTACAAGGTGTCACCTGGGCTCAGCGCCTCACTGCCCACCCGAAGCCGGCGACGCTTTTCAGCGCAAAGGCGCAGGCCGCCTCCGTTCCGTTCCGCTCCACCACTCGGGGACAGCGGCCGCCGCTGATCGTGCGCCTCAACCAAACCTGCCCGTTTCCCTCCCCCTCCCCTCAACCTCCTTCATTCGGCCCTGCCTCTGCTGATTAGACAGCCCCGTACGGTTCACGTCATAACAACGCCAGCGCTTCGACTCGATTGGTCATTCGTCTTGTCAGTCAAGCCATTGTTCAAGCAAGTTAAGTTGCCGCAAGTTACGACAACCGGAAATCAATATTAATCTATTCATAATTTTAGATAATTTGGTCGATCGCGGCGAATCGAACCTCGAAGTTTGAAAAAAAAAATTCCTTCGCATGGTATCAGTAGAAGCTGATGCCCATCATTCCCAATCTTCGCCCGTTTCCTCAGCGCCTCCCGTCTACATTTGTTAAAAGAATGACATTTCGACCCGCCCTTTTCCAACCATTACCAGCCAATCAGCGCCCCGTTTCCCAGTACGAGCCAATCAGCACCTGGGTTGCCGCTACAAGCCAATCAAAAAATGCGTCCACCGCCACCAACCAATCAGCGGATCTTTCCCTACTGGCTGCCAGTTAGCACCTCTATTTAACAACAAGTAGCGGCCAGTGGCAAGAATTCAAGATGACTGAGGGAAATCAAAAAACTGAGGATGCTGGAAACCAAAACAAAAATACCTGGAAAAACTCAGCAGGTCTGACAGCATCTGCGAAGAAAGACTCCGTATGATCCTTCATCAGAACTAAGAAAAAATAGAAGAGAGGTGAAATATAAACTGGTTTAAGGGGGGTGGGACAAGTAGCGCAGGATAGAGGGCCAGTGATAGGTGGAGATAGACAAAAGGACAAAGAGGTGTTAATGGTGGTGATATTATCTAAGAAATGTGCTAATGGGGACAGTAAGGGTAGAAAACAAGACGAGCAAAGTACAGATAGCCCGGGGTGGGAGGATGGATTGGGAGTTTGGTGAGGAACAATGTAGCGCTTCTTCCCTTTTCTACCTTTCATCAAAAAGAGCAGTGCCTTTGGTAAGGGGGACCTGGTGAGTAAATTAAAGGTAAATTAAATTAAATTTAAACTAGTTGGATTGAACTGAAAAGTGCCAGGAATAAGGGAAAGTAAATAAAGTAATATAACTAACCAAAGGGGGTGGTGTGGAAAGGGGGGGGGGGGGGGAGGGGGTGGTGTGGAAAGGGGGGGGGGGGAGGGGGTGGTGTGGAAAAGGGGGGGGGGGAGAGGGGGTGGTGTGGAAAGGGGGGGGGGAGAGGGGGTCCCGGTGGGGAAAGGGGGGGGGAGAGGGGGTGGTGTGGAAAGGGGGGGGGGGAGGGGGGTGGTGTGGAAAGGGGGGGGGGAGGGGGTGGTGTGGAAAGGTGGGGGGGGAGAGGGGGTGGTGTGGAAAGGGGGGGGGGGAGGGGGTGGTGTGGAAAGGGGGGGGGGAGGGGGTGGTGTGGAAAGGGGGGGGGAGGGGGTGGTGTGGAAAGGTGGGGGGGGGAGGGGGTGGTGTGGAAAGGTGGGGGGGGAGGGGGTGGTGTGGAAAGGTGGGGGGGGAGGGGGTGGTGTGGAAAGGTGGGGGGGGAGGGGGTGGTGTGGAAAGGTGGGGGGGGGGAGGGGGTGGTGTGGAAAGGTGGGGGGGGAGGGGGTGGTGTGGAAAGGTGGGGGGGGAGGGGGTGGTGTGGAAAGGTGGGGGGGGAGGGGGGTGGTGTGGAAAGGTGGGGGGGGAGGGGGTGGTGTGGAAAGGTGGGGGGGGAGGGGGTGGTGTGGAAAGGTGGGGGGGGAGGGGGGTGGTGTGGAAAGGTGGGGGGGGAGGGGGTGGTGTGGAAAGGTGGGGGGGGAGAGGGGGTGGTGTGGAAAGGTGGGGGGAGAGGGGGTGGTGTGGAAAGGTGGGGGGGGAGGGGGTGGTGTGGAAAGGTGGGGGGGGAGGGGGTGGTGTGGAAAGGTGGGGGGGGAGGGGGTGGTGTGGAAAGGTGGGGGGGGAGGGGGTGGTGTGGAAAGGTGGGGGGGGAGGGGGGTGGTGTGGAAAGGTGGGGGGGGAGGGGGTGGTGTGGAAAGGTGGGGGGGGAGGGGGTGGTGTGGAAAGGTGGGGGGGGAGGGGGTGGTGTGGAAAGGTGGGGGGGGAGGGGGTGGTGTGGAAAGGTGGGGGGGGAGGGGGTGGTGTGGAAAGGTGGGGGGGGAGGGGGTGGTGTGGAAAGGTGGGGGGGGAGGGGGTGGTGTGGAAAGGTGGGGGGGGAGGGGGTGGTGTGGAAAGGTGGGGGGGGAGGGGGTGGTGTGGAAAGGTGGGGGGGAGGGGGTGGTGTGGAAAGGTGGGGGGGGAGGGGGTGGTGTGGAAAGGTGGGGGGGGAGGGGGTGGTGTGGAAAG